>NC_069500.1:717378465-717657236 GCF_027579735.1 Bombina bombina
CTGTGGTCCATCATCAAATGCAAGATTTACAAGGAGGGAAAACAGTACACCTCTCTGAACAGTGTCTGGGAGGCTGTGGTTGCTGCTGCATGCAATGTTGATGGTGAACAGATCAAAACACTGACAGAATCCATGGATGGCAGGCTTTTGAGTGTCCTTGCAAAGAAAGGTGGCTATATTGGTCACTGATTTGTTTTTGTTTTGTTTTTGAATGTCAGAAATGTATATTTGTGAATGTTGAGATGTTATATTGGTTTCACTGGTAAAAATAAATAATTGAAATGGGTATATATTTGTTTTTTGTTAAGTTGCCTAATAATTATGCACAGTAATAGTCACCTGCACACACAGATATCCCCCTAAAATAGTTATAACTAAAAACAAACTAAAAACTACTTCCAAAACTATTCAGCTTTGATATTAATGAGTTTATTGGGTTCATTGAGAACATGGTTGTTGTTCAATAATAAAATTAATCCTCAAAAATACAACTTGCCTAATAATTCTGCACTCCCTGTATATATATATATATATATATATATATATATATATATATATATATATATATATATATATATATATATATATAATTGTTGGTTACATACCTACCTTTTGTATATGTGCTTACTGACTTATTTTTACTTGCTATTTAAGTATATCATGTATGTAGCATTATTGTCTGTATACCTGTTTAGATTACAGAATATATACGTGTCTTTGTTTATGCTACATAGACTTGTCTCGTCTAGAATAGATTTATCAAGCAGCGGATGCTGCTATCTACCCCCGTACTTTCCGGCTTACCTGAATTGTAAGTTAAGAAGCAATGTTCCACAAAAAAATTAATAAAATATTTACTGACAACAAAAATAATTGTAGAGCACCATGAAATTTGAAATGGTGCTCAATCAGCTGTAAATGCAAGACAGACTAAAAACCCTTCTCAGGGCCGGCCCTAGCCATTGCGGGGCCCAAGGTAGGATGACAAAATGGGGCCCCCTTTATCCCCGCCTCCAACTCTGCCCAATCTCCGCCCCAACCCTGCACAATCTCAGTGCCTAACCCCACCCAATCTCCGCCCTAACCCCGCCCAATCTCTGCCCCTAACCCCGCCTTATTTTTATGTGTTTTCTTATGATAACAAGAACATTACAGAGATGCCACACACAGAGATACCTCTATACACAGGAACACAGATAAATATACACAGGTGTAAACACACAGCCCACACACACACACAGCCCTCAAACACACACAGCCCTCACACAAACACACAGCCCACACACACACACTAACAGCCCACACACACACAGCCCACACACACACACACATCCCACACACAAACACACAGCCCACACACACACACAGTCCACACACACACACACACACACACACACACACACACAGCCCCCCCACACACACAGCTCACACACAAACACACAGCCCACACACACACACACACAGCCCACACACACACACACAGCCCTTCCCACACACACACAGCCCACACACACATACACACATACACACACAGCCCACACACACACACAGCCAACACAAACAGCCCACACACAGCCCACACACACACACAGCCCACACACACTCCACACACACACACACACACACAGCCCCCCCCACACACACAGCCCACACACAGCCCACACCCCACACACAGCCTCTGTAGTCCACTTTTTTGCCAGCTACAAGAGTAAGCGGGAACTATTATCTGATGTTTTGTCACTATAGACCCCTTTATAAGCTGTATGTCCAAATCATATCCCAGAGTCCAAATGAGATCTCAGATCACATACATGACGATGCCCATGCAGTTCCACTGTCCCAGAGGCTTCTGTATGGCTTCAGATCCTATGCGTTCCACATGCAGCCCCCTTAATGAAAATTTTATGTCAAATGAAATCCCAAATCAGATACATAGAAACTATTGCCCCTTTAATGCCAGTGATATTCCCTGGTGAAACCTCAGAACAGATGTATGGAGCTTGAAGCCCACTTTATTTCAAAATAAGACAATTAGCAATGCAAACAAAAAGCAGCAAGCAAAGTATTGTGAGTAGCAGGTGGTCCCCCAGTCTCTTTTGTACCTACTGATGTTCTGCCCTGCCCTGATTATTGTCTTTGCAAATCATATTTCCATATATTTATAATTATAACTAAAGTTCAGATCTCAGGTGAGGTGACCAGAACATTAAATGCTCTTAATCTGCTGAATGCATTGTATATACGTGTGCACTCTGTGAATGTGCCATGATAGAACAAAAATGCGTATTAAACAGTAACTTAATAGATAGGTGCACGCGTATCCAATGTATCACATTTACTCTTTTTGTCAAGGATGCAGGCCAGTCCGAGGTGAATCAGCACAGAGGTGCCAGTTATAGCAGGGGGGGTAAAATAGGGAGAAACGATACCTGCTTTGTATATAAAGATTAAATATAGAATCAGTTTACAATAAAAACGCAATACCCATACAAGCACCGAGTGTGTCTGCAGAATTCCCTGCGCTAACATAAATACTTTGCAACCTAACAGCACACACACATGACAGTCCCTTACCTGCCATGCTCCGTCTCTTCCGGGGGGAGTTTCTGCCCTCAGTTGGGCCTTCATCAGGACAGGTACAATCTGAAAGACAAACATGTGGACAAATACTAGAAACATAAAACAATAGGAACAACACATAACATGACACAGACTACCAATATCACCATCACCAATAAATTAAAACAGACTATACAGTCTGAAAAGGGAATCTCCCAACCTTCAACAAAGGGTACCCAAAGAATAAACCAAGAATGTATAAGGCAAAAATGCAAAAGCAAATAAAATGATGTAATAAAAATAACAACAATAATAGCAACTGTATAGACTGTGCAGACTGAGACCATGCAACTTTCAACAAAGGATACCAAAAAAACAAACAATCCTGAGAGTGCCCTTCTTCTATACTGATCTCTCTCTCTCTCTCTCTCTCTCTCTCTCTCTCTCTCTATATATATATATATATATATATATATATATATATATACACAGTTCAGAGTCAGATGGGGCTACTGCACCCAATACTGATGTAGTCAACAACAGTCAAGGCGTTATTACACGCTCAAAAAACATGAGGGGCGCAGGCCACATATCAGGAGGGGGGGGGGGCTAAGAGGAAGACCCCCCAGACAACGATGGTTTTAAAGGAGGACATAGTCCTAAACCTGAGTTCACATGTGCTCACACCCACGGAGTCTCAAGTGTTAAATAAAGGTTTGTCTTTTATCCCCACTGAATTGAATGACCCCTTTACAACATACTTGGATGTACAAAAATTTGAACGCACTCTCAGACTACGAGAACATTTTGGTACTAATAATTCAGAAATACCTAGGTTCAGGGCTAAAGGAAAATATGATCCACATAGCTCCAATCCGAGTATAAAAACTTATAGCCGCTTATTAGCAGATCAAGTAAGCAAAGGATGTATGGCGGCCAAAGATCTCTGCAGAAATAACTTGACGAAGATGGAGAAGAAAGATTTACAGGATCTAAAGTCAAATCATTCCATTATTTTTCGTGAAGCGGACAAGGGTGGGGCGGTAGTACTCCTGGATTATGCATACTACCAACAGGAAATTATGTCCCAGCTGCAAGATAATAACACCTACAGACAACTACCTGGGGATCCAATTTGGACGTTTAAGAGACAAGTGGATGAGTCTTTACACAATGCCCTAACGAGCGGGCTGATTGATGAAAAATTGCTGACCTATCTAACAGTACAGTTCCCGAGGACACCAGTGTTCTATACACTGCCTAAGGTGCATAAACATGCCACCCGACCACCAGGGAGACCAATAGTGTCAGCAATAGGATCCCTACTACAACCAATTGCAGTATATTTAGATTCTATCCTGCAACCCATCGTCCACAATATGCCATCATTCCTATTGGACTCCATTTCCTTGATTAAGGAAGTAAATGCAATTAAAGGATTCAAGGGAACCGAGTACCTGGTCACACTCGATGTGGTGAGCCTCTATACGGTGATACCACATCACCAAGGTATAGAGGCTGTGCGCAATCACCTGTGCAGATACCCTTATGTAGGTCCAAACATAGATTGGCTTTTGGAACTATTAGAATTCTGCCTCAAGATGAACTATTTTCGTTTTGAGAATAGATACATTTTACAATTGCTTGGAACGGCGATGGGGTCGAGTGTGGCCCCATCGTACGCCAACTTATACATGGCTGAATTTGAACAACACCATACAGAATTATTCAAGGATACTAGGATACGATTCTTTCGTCGTTATATTGACGATCTGTTCTTGGTTTGGGATGGCACAGAAAGTGAACTTACCAATTGGTTCCAGCAATTGAACCAGGTCTTACCAAATCTTCAATTTAAAATGGAGTACAACAAAACTACAGTGGATTTCCTGGATTTACGAATCTCAATCCAGGGGGATGTATTGGGAACCACTCTCTTTCGAAAAATTACGGATAGAAACTCATTACTACAAGCCACAAGCTGTCACCCAGCTGGCCTAAAGCGAGCGCTACCAATATCACAATTTAAAAGAGTAGTTCGCAACAATAGTGACCCCGATAAGGCCAAAGAACAACTACTGGAGATGAAAGAAAGATTTCTACAAAGAGGCTATCAACAAGCTCACATTGATCAACATCTCTCAAAATTCTGGAATATGAAACAGGATGAGGCCCTATGCACAAGAGAACCCCTGGGGATGGAAAACCATCTGACCTACCTAACTACATACACCGCTGATAAGAAGGAAATACCAGGAATTGTAAGAGATCAATGGGCCATAGTGACAAGTGATACAACATTGCCATTTACTTCTATGGGGCCTCCAAGAGTGACCTACAGACGAGCAAGATCATTAAGGGACTCTCTAGTTAAAGTGGATCCTGTGGACAGCTATAAGAAGACAACTTGGCTCCAATCTCCGAAAGTGGGTTGTTACAGATGTCTCGGCTGCACTACGTGCAGTGGCTTGAGTAACACCAAGACATTTATACATCCCCATACTAACAGAAAGTACAGAATCAGATATAGAGTAATGTGTACTACAGAATACATAATTTATCTCTTGCACTGCCCATGTGGCCTTTTTTATGTGGGCAAGACGGTTGACACCCTCCATATCCGCATGGCCAACCATCGCGCTGCCATCAGGCTGGCAATTCGAGAAAAAGAATCAGAGCAGCCAGTTGCTAGGCATTTTGCAATGTGTGGCCATACGGTTAGTGATCTAAGATATGTGATCATTGATCACGTACCTAAACTCAGTAGGGGTGGCGATAGAGCCAATCTTCTACTGCAAAAAGAATCCAGGTGGATTTACAACTTGGGGACCTTATCCCCCAAGGGGTTAAATACACAATTGGATTGGCATTGTTTCTTATAATGTGATCTAGACACAATTATGTTTTAAGTGCTAGAGGATGCTACAGTATTTAAATTTTAGATGCTTCTCTATACAGGGAGTGCAGAATTATTAGGCAAGTTGTATTTTTGAGGATTCATTTTATTATTGAACAACAACCATGTTCTCAATGAACCCAAAAAACTCATTAATATCAAAGCTGAATAGTTTTGGAAGTAGTTTTTAGTTTGTTTTTTGTTATAGCTATTTTAGGGGGATATCTGTGTGTGCAGGTGACTATTACTGTGCATAATTATTAGGCAACTTAACAAAAAACAAATATAAACCCATTTCAATTATTTATTTTTACCAGTGAAACCAATATAACATCTCAACATTCACAAATATACATTTCTGACATTCAAAAACAAAACAAAAACAAATTAGTGACCAATATAGCCACCTTTCTTTGCAAGGACACTCAAAAGCCTGCCATCCATGGATTCTGTCAGTGTTTTGATCTGTTCACCATCAACATTGCGTGCAGCAGCAACCACAGCCTCCCAGACACTGTTCAGAGAGGTGTACTGTTTTCCCTCCTTGTAAATCTCACATTTGATGATGGACCACAGGTTCTCAATGGGGTTCAGATCAGGTGAACAAGGAGGCCATGTCATTAGATTTTCTTCTTTTATACCCTTTCTTGCCAGCCACGCTGTGGAGTATTTGGACGAGTGTGATGGAGCATTGTCCTGCATGAAAATCATGTTTTTCTTGAAGGATGCAGACTTCTTCCTGTACCACTGCTTGAAGAAGGTGTCTTCCAGAAACTGGCAGTAGGACTGGGAGTTGAGCTTGACTCCATCCTCAACCCGAAAAGGCCCCACAAGCTCATCTTTGATGATACCAGCCCAAACCAGTACTCCACCTCCACCTTGCTGGCGTCTGAGTCGGACTGGAGCTCTCTGCCCTTTACCAATCCAGCCACGGGCCCATCCATCTGGCCCATCAAGACTCACTCTCATTTCATCAGTCCATAAAACCTTAGAAAAATCAGTCTTGAGATATTTCTTGGCCCAGTCTTGACGTTTCAGCTTGTGTGTCTTGTTCAGTGGTGGTCGTCTTTCAGCCTTTCTTACCTTGGCCATGTCTCTGAGTATTGCACACCTTGTGCTTTTGGGCACTCCAGTGATGTCGCAGCTCTGAAATATGGCCAAACTGGTGGCAAGTGGCATCTTGGCACGCTTGACTTTTCTCAGTTCATGGGCAGTTATTTTGCGCCTTGGTTTTTCCACACGCTTCTTGCGACCCTGTTGACTATTTTGAATGAAACGCTTGATTGTTCGATGATCACGCTTCAGAAGCTTTGCAATTTTAAGAGTGCTGCATCCCTCTGCAAGATATCTCACTATTTTTGATTTTTCTGAGCCTGTCAAGTCCTTCTTTTGACCCATTTTGCCAAAGGAAAGGAAGTTGCCTAATAATTATGCACACCTGATATAGGGTGTTGATGTCATTAGACCACACCCCTTCTCATTACAGAGATGCACATCACCTAATATGCTTAATTGGTAGTAGGCTTTCGAGCCTATACAGCTTGGAGTAAGACAACATGCATAAAGAGGATGATGTGGTCAAAATACTCATTTGTCTAATAATTCTGCACTCCCTGTAGTCTTAGCCCTAATATAGTCCCACACTAATGAATGTTTATAGCTTAAGGGAGTACCTATATGTGGGGAGTAGTCTATAGATGCGCACTAATTATTTATATAGAAATATCTGTAAATGATCTTATTGTGCTATAATGATTGCTGTTACAATATACATGGACAGTTTGAGTCTCCATTGTTTGAGTCCCATTACAACGGTTGTCTTGACAACCGGTCACATATTTACATGGTGGTTTACACTGAAGACTCAAACAGCAGATATCCTTAGTGAACCCTCCTATAGAAGAATAGACAACATAATAACTTTTAATAACTTTTATGGCGGATATGTCTTATCTATGCATTGCATAACTACTTCTGTTCCGTTTCAGGGTTGTTTACATTGGTTGCTGGGGCAACCGGCGGACCTGCGCATTGAGCTCTGCAGGACGCCGGCGGCACTTCCGGTAGTACGTGGTGATGGTGGAGGGTAATGTATAAAAGTTTGCTTTGTATTTTAACTTATGTAATGGTCTGAGGACGGGGCTAACAACCCCGAAACGTCACTTTGAATAAATAATATTTCATTAAGACCCGGCGAGTGCGCTCCTATTTTCTGTGGTTAATATATATATATATATATATATATATACAGCAGGTAGTGGCAGGTGCACTCTCACTAACACTTTAATTCCAAATGCCAGGGTGCTAGAATATGGTGTAGAATATGGAAATCAGGAGACAGCACTCACTGGTCTTGACAATACTGGATTTATTCAGTGACGTTACGGGGAATACACCCCTTCATCAGACCAAAGTACATAGAATGAAGCAAACATTTATACTGTTCCATAAGACCCTCCCCCAGTGTGAAAATGCGCCAAAATTGTTGCCATGGCAACCACCAAGTGTCAACAAACCCCATACAAATGCATTAAAAAACAAAAGAAATATACCAAATAAGTGAACATTGCAACTATGTACATATACAGAACAAGTGGGAATCATAATGCAAACGGTAGATACAATTAAAGATCAAACAGAATATCAATAGAAAAAAGTATTCAGCATAGATAGACATTATGTAACCGATGAGCAGCAGTTAACAGGACCAATGAGCAATGCATAGATTAAACGTTTCATTAAAGGCTTATACTGAGCAAGCAATATATACATATACAGGGCATACTATCCCCATCATACAGGCAGGTAGAAAAGATAGCGAAACGACTATAAGTAGAAATCACACTGCAGGCATATATTAGCAGGGGGTGTCCAAGGTATATGTATTGGGACTTATCTCATTAGTATCAATGTAGCGCTGGCAGGAAGAGGGGCTAGCAAGGCACATGAACATGGAGTAACCAGTAAAACACTCTATGCATACACAGGGAATATGAATAGACCGGTCCAGTCGCCAATGGCGACCTAAATTTCTTGCGGGCAATTAAAATTTTTAAGTTACCAGCCCGGGCGGCGACCTGACATTTTAAGTGGGATATAAGAACAATAATAAAAAATCTAAAATTGCCTTTCACATATGCGCACACAAGGGAAAGGAGGGTAGAAAGGGGAGGTTCTTTCTGTTATATGCATTCAAAGACCTCCCCTTATCTCCATGGCTCTTGGTCTCTTCCTTGTCAGTTACTACTTCCCACCCCTAAAGTTGTCTGCACAGGAAGACATCCTGCTAGAGCGGTGAGTGTTTCTTCTCTGTGTATGAATGAAGTATGGGTTAAAGTGACTATATAGTTATGGTAGGCAGCCCGCTCACGTACATTATACCGAGGTACTCCAGGGTCCTCTGCAGTACTTCAGTACAATGTACACGATCAAGCTACCCACCATAACAATATAGAGCAGTGCACAATTTTTCTGGATAACTTGACTTTACCAATTAGTAGAGAACATACCATCTCCATGCATCCAGTCAAATCTGCTAGCGCGGCACTGACAGTCGCGCTAGTAGTTGAAAGGCAGCTGGGCAGAAAGGGGGGAAAAAAAGTATTTTTAAAATGCTCGTTATGTCACTGTTCATTGTCCAGCTAAATGCAGTACCGCTCACAGCGCTATAGGGTGATGGGTGGCAGCATTAAATATACTTAGTCAATCATAACCCCCCACATATGCTGAAGTAAAAAAAAAACAAAAAAACTAAATTATATCTTTTTTTCTTTAGGGGGAAAAAAGTCAAGATGTACATACACTATTACAAAGATAATATCCCTGTTTTTTTATACCTAGTGATAGAAAAATATTTTTTAACGTTAAAGCTTTTTTATTAAGTCCCAAATATTAAGCAGCTTGCAGGGCATTCAAATTGGGACCTCTGTCTGCAATGCTTTGTGGGATTACACTAACACTATTTATATTGCCTTTTTTACATAAGATATATACACACTACATGGGGGTCATGTGAATGCTATCCCAGCGTTTAGCCAGTTGTACCATGTGTGCCCAATCTCTCACTACCTTGACCTTTCAGCTACTTATCTCTGGATAAGGAGATCACTCCTTGTGACTATCTTCAACATGGAAAGCTTATCATCTATGAGGGCTTCACTTTGCCATGACAGCGCTGCCAGCCCCTAAGTGCTCAAAGCACAGGCCCCATCCCCTGAACCTCGCATTGAATGGTGCCAAACTTCAATTACACTAAACCGCTCACCGGACTTAAAACTCAAATAACTTTTTTAATAAAGTGATTGGATTTTTTATTAGCTGAAGGGGACATCAATTTCAAGTAGATGGTACTATGTTAATACCTTTTTGTAGTAAGAGTACCAGTAATCAGTATTATAGAAACACAATTGTACTGCATTAGGCACTGCTTTACATACTAACACCAAGCCCATGTTACAACTCATTTGTGAATAAAGAACATGTCATCCATGTTGTTTTAATTAAAGGATTAGTTGGGATTAAAAATGAAACCCGTAATTCTCTGATGCTTCTTGTCTTATTTTAAACAAACATGCTGAATACGAAGCTTAATTTCACATATAATTCTTTTGAAGTCTATTACCCAAAGCCACAGCTCTCAGTAGGTACACGCTCAGCCCTTTCGAGACACCGAAAGAATTTGCAATTTTCCAAGCATCATTCATTCCCCTTGAGATGAACAATGAATGTGTTGCAATTAAATGTAGGTCTCTTGTTTGTCAAAGAATAACTGTAATTTTGCAGCATTCTTTTGCCTTGAGAGTAACAGATTTAACCAAATAGGCAAATCAACAATATGTGTGTGTGTCACATGCATTCATTATTTTATTTTTTAATTTAAGGAGCAACTCTATATTGTTTTCATCTGAATACAAAAAATACAAGAAAATTAGTGATTTGCCCGAATCTGAATGCCCATTTCTTTTATCTATATAGTTCCAAGCCAAAAATTACATTCTAAATTACATTTCCAAAACATTCCATACTGTTCATCAGCAATTCATAATTTAGCATATCTTCACATTGCCCTTGCTTTTCTATAATTTGTGTAGATTTCCCTAAGAAAAATAAATTGAGGGCTACAGAAATACATAAAAAGATTTAATATACAACTGTCTAGAAGTCAGTTTTACACTGCTCATTAGCAATCCAGAAATGTCATTGTCAATTGATTGATTTATGTCTCAGCTATTAAAAAAATATGCTGCTGTTGGCTTACAGCATTAACACTAGGTACTACTTTAAATAGTAGAGAAATGGATTTTCCTTAACAAATTCCAAATGATACCCATAGCTGGATATAGGGGTAAAAATTACCTTGAGAATAAAGCAAATTTGATCAAAGTGAAATGGAAAGTTGTTTAAAATTGCATGTCCTATCTGAATCATGAAAGTTAACTAAGAGGTATCCTTTGATCGCCCAGCTGTCACCACACAAAAATCTAATAGCAACGTCCCTGCACAACAATAAATCATATCCAATATGGCCCCGAACACAACCATTTAAAAAAAAAAAAATCATGATTCAATTTTAGCAGCTTGCAAACTATTTAGTACTTTTGTACAAAATTATCTGTTGATATTTTATGTGTATTGTACTATTGTAGATAGGACATACCAACATGTAAATGAAAATGATATCAACTTTGCAGTAATAGTATCATTGTTCAATTTAAGGCAACATCTTGCACATTATATATGATTCTCTTTATGAATAGTTATAGGATTTTCCTAATTATTTTTTTCAACGTTATTTTTCTACATTTCCATTTGCATGCTCCATTACACATTGATGCTAAAGCTTTTGAAATCAAGAAAATGAAACCATATTATACAACCACTAGAGAATAATCAAACATTAGAAAATGACACGCTATGCATGATTGGTTAGTGAATATCAGGACCCATCTGTTTCATAATTCTATCACAAGAGACATTGTACTATACAGCATAACCCAGGGTGTTATCTAACGGTCCCAAAATCAATAGTGTTGGTGGACCAAGTAAATCAAGTACAGAGCTGATAACTTGAAGAGGCACTAAAGTCAATTTTTCTTTGTCGCACCTAAGATAGGGCATTTTATATTACATTCTAGTTTGTTTGTGGGTTTTTCACATGGATGTTAGTATACTATAATGTATTATCTGATCTAAAAGATACTTTGAATAAAAAGTATAAGCAAATATGGAGGACTATTTTAAGCTATATATTCTAAGATGGACTGTAGTACCTCTCACTGTTCTGACGCCCTGGATTTTTTGTCCAATCACGCAATGTATCTATCATTCTGTTAACTGTTCACAGTGGCGTCACTAGGGTTGGTGTCACCCGGTGCGGTAAGTTATGGTGTCACCCCCCCCCCAGAAAGCAGACACACACAAAAACACAGGCACACACACATACAAACACTCAGACATACTTAAAAACATACTCAGATGCACACACAAACACTCGGAAACACACTCAGACACACACACACAAAAACTCAGACACACACTTACAAAATATGTAAACTGCACTGCATTAATTATGAAGCTCATGCCTAGAGCTGCTCCCTGGCTCAGCAGAGCATCAAATGAAAGATAAACAGAGCACTCTAAAAATAAATCACTAAAGAAAAGGTTTAGGCGCAAACTATGAAAATTCTGCTCTCTGACTCTGTTCCAAGCCTGTCAGTGCACAGCCCCGGGCCGCATGCCTACCGCTTCTTATGGCCAATCACCTCTGCACTCTGCCCACCCCCAGACCCCCGCCCGCCCTCCTACCTGTTCAGTGTGCACTTAGTGTACCGTAACCGTAATGGTTTGGTGGGCATCATACGTGGCTCCTTCACTTTAAAGACAGTGTCAAACAGTCATGCGGTCAGGTGCCAGGCATCCCCTCATGATTTGCCAGTTCCCGTTTAGAGAGACAGCACAGCAGTGAGTGACTCCACTGCTCCCCATGTCACTGAGCAGTGAGCACAGATAGGCAGGCAGGTTTAGGCTAGCAGCGCAACTTTGCAAGCCCCACGGCATGCCCACAACATTCATAGCGAAATTGGGCAGGGGAGAAGCAAAGTACAAACAAGCAAAAGCAGCCGGGAAAACTATTTGTTGAAATTGCAGCACTGGCTCAAGGGGCAAAAAAATTGTGTGTCTACAACTTCCCCAGTCCCACCAATGTTCACAAATGCCAGCCCCTCTAATAAAAAAAAATCTATGCATCTCAACATTGTATTTCTTTGAATTTAAATAAAATTAAAAAAAAAAAAAAAAAAATTTTTTTTGGTGTCACCCCCTGGAGGGTGTCACCCAGGTGCGGCCCGCCCCCCGCCCCCCCCCTAGTGACGCCACTGACTGTTCATGTGCCCGACCAATGCTTTAATACCTATATACTTTATCTTTATATATACTAGCTACTTGTCATTCTTTCAACACATAGGTTTCGGTGCTGCATTTTCACTCACATTGTCAAACTTTAATAGCGATGCAGACATTGGGGGCATCTTTCTTTTGTCACCACATACATTTTTGTTGTTATTTTGTTGACAGTGATCTGTGTTAAACATTCCATACTGGTACCGCGGTACATATGGGTCATCTCCAACATTGAGCCGTTCTAGCCCCGCCCACTTTTTGACGTTTTCACTTCAGGGCCAATCATTTAACAGTTTTGTAATTTCACTAACGCTAGTCATACACCCTTCACGTCATCACATTTTAACAGCCACACATTCTACCCAAGCACTGAGTGATTACTGATAAAGCTTGCTGTTAGCAAGTAATCAACATACAAAATACAACTTGACTGATGCAGTTACTAAACACACTCTTTGCTGATTTAGCTGAGAGTGCTGCATCCACCTACTATCTTTGCTTTTGTAGCTGATATCAGAGGCTGTCCATTTCTGACATGTATGACGATTGCACTCACAAGTGAAGTACACTAATATCTCTTAATCTGCAGGTACCCCCTTTTTGTATCATTATTAGCATGGCCTTAGGACCCAGGTAGGATACTATTTATATTTTGACACAAGACAAGGTAGCTCTCATAAGATTTTAAGCAACCAACACAGAGTTTGTTAGGTTGATCTTTATATTATATCTATGGTTGATCGTTTTATATATAAAAAAAATTCTGACAATTTAGAACTAAAACCTAAGATGATGTTTTTTACCTGTCATAATACTGATGAATTTGCATTTTGGCATTGTATTTATGGTATTGTCTTGTGATAGGCTATGATCTATCCAGCATGTGTATTTGGTAACTCCCACTTCAGGTGTAGCTCATCATACTAATTATCGAATCTGATTGTTTGCATGGCATATATAGCAAGTGTTTGTATAATATTTTATATTCTTTCTACTAAGCCTGATGAAACAGCCTTTGCTGGCTGAGAAACACGTTGCTATCTTTTAAATAAAGTAAGTTTTGTTACTTACCACTTACTGCCTGCTTGTTCTATACTGTTTAACCCCTAATCCGCTGATGGACCAGTGAGAGTTCCTGACTGCCAGTGTTTAAGTCTACTGGGTGACCATATTGATCCCAGCTCGCCTCTGTAGCACCAAGGGAGGTGCTCCTCCAAATGTGAGTGTTTTTCATTACTACATCATTGTTTTACATCGGCAATAATAGGCCATATAGGCACCATTCTGTGCTCTGTATCGTCCTCTACAGACCATTACACATCCACCGGAGGCCAGTCTTCTGGGTGACTGCTTTTGACCCCAGACTACTCCTTCTACACCACTAGGGGTGTCTGATCTCAAAATATTTTCTACAATATTGGGCCATGTGGCGCTTCTGTTTTCCTCTTTTGACTGCAGATGCATGATAAAAGTTAGAGAATATGAATAAAAAATAAATAATGATAGTGTGTTTCCACTTTTTTGTATCATTTTTGATGCTTCAATAAATTGTCTGGTTCAATGTATTTTATACATATAAAGGGAAATTTAACACATCATGGGTTTTTTTTCATTTGTGTTTTGTTCTATTTCCCCAGAGAGGTTAGAAAGCAAAATTTGTATCCTAGGTTTTCAAAACGCTACAGTTTGATTAGCAGCATTTGCAAGTTACTTTTTATCCTCTCTAGGGAGCGTGGGGCAAGCACAATTTTTAAATGAAAGCAAGAGATGCTTAATGTTCTTTTAAGTCAGCTATTTAGAGTTTAAAAAGTCATGAGAAAGACTCATGATACCAGAACTGTTCTTAAAGAATTCATACGCTTCTTTAATACCTTAAAATGTCCTTTCACAGTAAAATATCTCCAAAACCTCAACTCCTCATGCTCATTAATGGAGAGTCAGAGTAAACTTTACTTTTAGGGCTAGGTTACAAGTGGCATGCTATTGTTAGTGTGGGATGCGATAAGTAAGTTGAAAGTAAACATTTGCACTCAATGGTTTAGTGTGCCTAAAGACCTAGCATAAAGTGTAAGAGTTAGAAAGCAAAGTTGCACCAACACAACATAAATACATTAAAAGAAACTATTACACTTATATATACACTTTCTGATTTAAATATTTCATAATAATATATATATATAATTATTTTTTTAAATATTTCATAATAATATATATATATATAATTATTTTTTTAAAGTCATCATATATATAGAAATATATATTTTAAAATAAACACCTTCGGGTTTAGTGCAGTTGGTCTCATGCGTGTCAGGTCAGTGTGCAAACTAGAGTTTTTTTTATTAAAGTCTATATGGAGAAGACATTAATGTGCTAACAATATCTGAAGTCCTGGGGGTCGATCCGATAAAAATCGTCGCCCGCAAAAGTCGGCGACGCCAATATTTGCGCGGGTTTGGTATCCTATATACGGCGTAACCTAGAAGTTACGCGCGTATATTTCTGCCATCGCCCGTAGTTTTTTGGGCCATAGGCAGGTATACCAAACCCGCGCAGTTTGGTATCCAATATACAGCGTAAGGACTTACGTGGCGAAAATGGAGAAATCTTACTCCATTTTCACCTCGCCACAAAAAGCAGCCGTAAGAAGCCTTACGCTGACTATTGGAGCCCCGTAACTCCCTAAACTGGCTGCTAAAATAAACCTAACACCTAACGCATGCGCAATGTCTATCTCCCTGTCAACCGCGATCTGCTAAAATAAACCTAACACCTAACGCATGCGCAATGTCTATCTCCCTGTCAACCGCGATCCCCCGCCGCAATCCATAATAAAGTATTTAACGCCTAAACCGTCGCCATCTACATAAACTAACCCCCTACTGTGAGCCCCTAAAACCGCCACCATCTAACTGATCTATCCCCTAATGTGAACCCCTTACACCGCCGCCATCTATATTAAAATTATTAACCCCTAATTTAATCTACCTACCCCGCCGCCAGCTATATTATCTATATTAACCCTAAGTATATTATAGTTAATATAGTTATTACATTATATATATTAACTATGTTAACCCTAATTATATTAGGGTTAATATAGTTAATATAGTTACTATAGTATTTATATTAACTATATTAACTCTATCTAACCCTAACACCCCTAACTAAATTCTTATTAAATAAATCTAATTTATATTATAAACTAAAATATTCCTATTTAAATCTAAATACTTACCTATAAAATAAACCCTAAGATAGCTACAATATAATTAATAATTACATTGTAGCTATGTTAGGGTTTATATTTATTTTACAGGTAAATTGTTAATTATTTTAACTAGGTATAATAGCTATTAAATAGTTATGAACTATTTAAGAGCTACCTAGTTAAAATAATTACCCAATTACCTGTAAAATAAATCCTAACCTAAGTTACAAATACACCTACACTATCAATAAATTAAATAAACTACAAATATCTATCTAAAAATACAATTAAATAAACTAAACTAAATTACAAAAAAAAAAAAAAACACTAAATTACAAAAAATAAAAAAAATTACAAGATTTTTAGGCTAATTACACCTATTCTAAGCCCCCTAATAAAATAATAAAGCCCCCCCAAAATAAAAAAATTCCCTACCCTATTCTAAATTAAAAAAAGTTCAAAGCTCTTTTACTTTACCAGCCCTTAAAAGGGCCTTTTGTGGGGGCATGCCCCAAAGAAAACTGCTCTTTTGCCTGCAAAAAAAACCCACAATACCACCCCCCAACATTACAACACACCACCCACATACCCCTAATCTAACCCAAACCCCCCTTAAATAAACCTAACACTACCCCCCTGAAGATCTCCCTACCTTGTATTTACCCAGCCGGGCCGAACCGATCCAGGCGATGTGTTCCAGCAAGCGGCAGTGAAGTCTTCATCCATCCGGGCGATGTCTTGAAGCAAGCGGCAGAGAGTCTTCTTCCATCGGCGACGTCTTCAAGCAAATCGGCATCTTCAATCTTCTTACTTCGCTCCTCCGCCGCGGAGCATCCTTCCGGCACGACGACTTCCCGACGAATGAGGTTCCTTTAAATGACGTCATCCAAGATGGCGTCCGCCGAATTCCGATTGGCTGATAGGATTCTATCAGCCAATCGGAATTAAGGTAGAAAAATCTGATTGGCTGATTGAATCAGCAAATCAGATTCAAGTTCAATCCGATTGGCTGAACCAATCAGCCAATTGGATTGAACTTGAATCTGATTGGGTTAGGTTTATTTAAGGGGGGTTTGGGTTAGATTAGGGGTATGTGGGTGGTGGGTTGTAATGTTGGGGGGTGGTATTGTTTTTTTTTGCAGGCAAAAGAGCAGTATTCTTTGGGGCATGCCCCCACAAAAGGCCCTTTTAAGGGCTGGTAAGGTAAAAGAGCTTTGAACTTTTTTTTAATTTAGAATAGGGTAGGGAATTTTTTATTTTGGGGGGCTTTATTATTTTATTAGGGGGCTTAGAATAGGTGTAATTAGCTTAAAAATCTTGTAATCTTTTTTTATTTTTTGTAATTTAGTGTTTGTTTGTTTTTGTAATTTAGTTTAGTTTATTTAATTGTATTTAATTGTATTTTTAGATAGATATTTGTAGTTTATTTAATTTATTGATAGTGTAGGTGTATTTGTTACTTAGGTTAGGATTTATTTTACAGGTAATTGGGTAATTATTTTAACTAGGTAGCTATTAAATAGTTAATAACTATTTAATAGCTATTATACCTAGTTAAAATAATTAACAATTTACCTGTAAAATAAATATAAACCCTAACATAGCTATAATGTAATTATTAATTATATTGTAGCTATCTTAGGGTTTATTTTATAGGTAAGTATTTAGATTTAAATAGGAATATTTTAATTAATAATATTAATATTAGATTTATTTTAATAAGAATTTAGTTAGGATTTTAGAGTTAGATTATACTTAATATATATATAATATAATAACGATATTAACTATATGAACCCTAATATAATTAGGGTTAATATAGTTAATATATATAATATAATAACTATATTAACTATATTAACCCTAATATAATTAGGGTTAATATAGTTAATATAGCTGGCGGCGGTGTAGGGGGATTAGATTAGGGGTTAATACATTTATTATAGGTGGCTGCGGTGTAGGGGGATGTAGATTGTAGGCAAAAGAGCAGTTTACTTTGTGACAAAGCCCCGCCAAAAGCCCTTTTAAGGGCTGGCAAAAGAGCTGTTACTTTGGGGCATGCCCCGCAAAAAGCCCTTTAAAGGGCTGGCAAAAGAGCTGTTACTTTGGGGCAATGCCACGCAAAAAGCCCTTTTCAGGGCTATTTGTAGGGTTAGACTTAGGTTTAGTGGTAGGGATAGTTTAGTATTTTAGGGGTTGAATAATTTAATATAGATGGCGGCGGGGTAGGGGGATTAGATTAGGGGTTAATAATTTTAAAATAGATAGCGGCGGGGTAGGGGCTCACTTTAGGGGGTAGGTAAGGTAGATGGCGGCGGTGTTAGGGGCTCACTTTAGGGGGTTATAGATTTAATATAGCTGGCGGCGGTTTAGGGGTTAATAACTTTATTAGGTAGCGGCGGGCTCCGGGAGCGGCGGTTTAGGGGTTAATACATATTTTATTGTTAGGCTAGTGAGGGGGGATAGCGGATAGAGGGTTAGACGTGTCGGGCTATGTTAGGGAGGCGTGTTAGACTTGTCGGGCTATGTTAGGGAGGCGTGTTAGACAGTGCGGGTGATTTAGACTTTAGTCAGGTTTTGTAGGCGCCGGCAGTTTCTAACGTGCCGCAAGTCACTGGCGACGCCAGAAATTTGTACTTGCGCAGATTTCTGGACATTGCTGGTTTGTCAGACTTACGGCACGTTAGCATCTGATGGCGACATATATGGGATAGCTCGAGTTGCGAGCTGAAACTGCGGGCGACGCGGGTTCCCTCGCTTGCGCCGCAAACTACGATCTATATCGGATCGCGCCCCTGAAGTTAGCATGCATCAGGTTTTGCTTGTATTAGCGTGACACCTGTAATCTGGCCCATAGTGTTTTGGCTCTTTTTCTAATACATTAGAATTTGCTGTGAAAAAAATAATCATATTATTTAGTTATACTGTCCTCACTACAGATAACTAGTTAACAAAACAGACAGAAATAGCCTTGTGTTTATTCCAAACTGATTTTACTTCTGTGTTCTTATTTTGTAAAACCGCAATACAATAGGAAAAGTTGAAATTACAATATATACTTACACGTGGTGCTTGCAATACATACAATAATAAAACCTTACAGCAAATAACAATGCAATTCAAATGTACAATGAACTCTTAGCAAGCAAAAAATAACTAACAGACATATGTATATCTAGAGGCAAATATGAAGAGCTGATTTTCATGCTTCTTGAAGCTAAGATGGCTGCTGTGAAACTGAAAGTTAAAACTTTTTATTAACCCCTTAAGGACCAAGGCCATTTTTCAATTTCTTTCCCTTAAGGACCAGGGCTATTTTTACATTTCTGAGGTCTTTGTGTTTAGCTGTAATTTTCCTCTTACTCATTTACTGTACCCACACATATTATATACCGTTTTTCTCGCCATTAAATGGACTTTCTAAAGATACCATTATTTTCATCATATCTTATAATTTACTATAAAAAAAATTATAAAATATGAGGAAAAAATGGAAAAAAACACACTTTTTCTAACTTTGACCCCCAAAATCTGTTACACATCTACAACCACCAAAAAACACCCAATGTTTAAATGTTCTTTGCTTTTTTTGCAAGTTATAGGGCAATAAGTACAAGTAGCACTTTGCTATTTTCAAACCACTTTTTTTCAAAATTAGCGCTAGTTACATTGGGACACTGATATTTTCAGGAATCCCTGAATATCCCTTGACATGTATATATTTTGTTTTAGAAGAGATCCCAAAGTATTGATCTAGGCCCATTTTGGTATATTTCATGCCACCATTTCACCGCCAAATGAGATCAAATAAAAAAATTGTTCACTTTTTCACAAATGTTTTCACAAACTTTAGGTTTCTCACTGAAATTATTTGCAAACAACTTGTGCAATTATGGCATAAATGGTTGAAAACACTTCTCTGGGATCCCCTTTGTTCAGAAATAGCAGACATATATGGCTTTGGCGTTGCTTTTTGGTAATTAGAAGGCCGCTAAATGCCACTGCACACCACACGTGTATTATGCCCAGCAGTAAAGGGGTTAATTAGGGAGCATGTAGGGAGCTTGTAGAATTAATTTTAGCTTTAGTGTAGTGTAGTAGACAACCTAAAGTATTGATCTAGGCCCATCTTGGTATATTTCATGCCACCATTTCACCGCCAAATGCGATCAAATGAAAAAAAACGTTAAATTTTTCACAATTTTAGGTTTCTCACTGAAATTATTTACAAACAGCTTGTGCAATTATGGCACAAATGGTTTTAAAAGCTTCTCTGGGATCCCCTTTGTTCAGAAATAGCAGACATATATGGCTTTGGCGTTGCTTCTTGGTAATTAGAAGGCCGCTAAATGCACATGTGTATTATGCCCAGCTGTGAAGGGGTTAATTAGGGAGCTTGTAGGGAGTTTGTAGGGTTAATTTTAGCTTTAGTGTAGTAGACAACCCAAAGTATTGATCTAGGCCCATTTTGGTATATTTCATGCCACCATTTCCCCGCCAAATGTGATCAAATAAAAAAAAACGTTCACTTTTTCACAATTTTTTGGCACAAATGGTTGTAAATGCTTCTCTGGGATCCCCTTTGTTCAGAAATAGCAGACATATATGGCTTTGGCGTTGCTTTTTGGTAATTAGAAGGCCGCTAAAAACCGCTGCGCATCACACGTGAATTATGACTAGCAGTGAATGGGTTAATTAGGTAGCTTGTAGGGAGCTTGCAGGGTTAATTTTAGCTTTAATGTAGAGATCAGCCTCCCACCTGACACATCACACCCCCTGATCCCTCCCAAACAGCTCTCTTCCCTCCCCCACCCCACAATTGTCCCCGCCATTTTAAGTACTGGCAGAAAGTCTGCCAGTACTAAAATAAAAGGTATTTTAAAAAAATATATATTTTTTAGCATATTTACATATGCTAATGTGTAGGATCCCCCTTACCCCCCAACCTCCCTGATCCCCCCAAAACAGCTCTCTAACCCTCCCCCTCTACCTTATTGGTAGCCATCTTGGGTACTGGCAGCTGCCTGCCAGTACCCATTTTACTAAAATAACTGCTTTTTATTATTTTTTATTTTTTTTCTGTAGTGTAGCTTCCCCCCAGCCAAAGACCAACCCCCTACCCCCTCCCAGATCCCTTAGATGTTTTTGTTGAATTACATTTTACCCCACTCTATCCCACTTTTTAAAAAAAAAAAATTCTATAGTGTAGCCGTTCCCACCCGCTTCCACCCTGTGCACGCGCCCGCCCCGCCCTCCCGTGCACGCGCACAAGCCTCCGCGCACGCCCCCGACGATCCCGCCCACGATCCCGCCTCCCTCGACGTCATAGGGCCCCATGGATGGCCGCCCACCCGCCTCCCACGTAAGCTCCCACCCACCAACGATACCGGCCATCGATGTCCGGTGCAGAGAGGGCCACAGAGTCGAGGCATCACTGCAATAACCGGTGGGCGACTGGAAGCAACCAGGATCGCTTCCAACCGCTTTAAACCCCTAATGTCGTACAGGGTACGTCGCTGGTCTTTAAAGACCAGTTTGTGTGCGACGTACCCTGTACGACATGCATCCTTAAGGGGTTAAAGGGACAGTCTAGTCCAAAATAAAGTTTCATTGTTCAGATAGAGAATGTAATTTTAAACAATTTTCCAATTTACTTTTATCACCAATTTTACTTTGTTCTCTTGGTATTCTTATTTGAAAGCTAAACCTAGGAGGTTCATATGCTAATTTCTAAGCCCTTGAAGACTGCCTCTTCTCTCAGGGCATTTTAACAGTTTTTCACTACTAGAGGGTGTTAGTTCATGTGTGTCATATAGATAACACTATGCTCACGCACGTGGAGTTTCAGTAAGCCAGCTCTGATTGCCTAAAATGGATGTCTGTCAAAAGAACTGAAATAAGGGGGCAGTTTGCAGAGGCTTAGATACAAGGTTATCACAGAGGTAAAAGGTGTATTTATATAACTGTGTTGGTTATGCAAAACTAGGTAATGGGTAATAAAGGAATTATCTATCTTTTTAAACAATAACAATTCTGTTGTAGACTGTCCCTTTAACAAACTTTATTAAAGTGAATGTCAATTTTGATGCTAAAGTGCCCGTTTTTTAAAAATTCGATTAAAAACAGGGGCACTTTAATTCATCAAAATTTACATTTCACTCCTGTTGAGAAAAAAACAACTTACCTTTTAATCTTCACAGCAGCTTCCTCCGCCCGTCACAAAGCCTTTTCCTGGGTCTAAAATTAGGAATCCGGCTTCCTCCAATCATGGCGTTGAATCATACACTGATTCCCCCAAGGGGGAAGCCGTGATTGGAGGATGACCTATCCATCATTTCTGACATCAGAAATGGCTTGCGACGACCAGAGGAAGCTGGAGCTGCTGTGAAGATTAAAAGGTAAGGTTTTTTTTTCAACAGGAGTGAAATGTAAATTTTGATGAATTAAAGTGCCCCTGTTTTTAATCGAATTTTTAAAAACCGGGCACTTTAGCATCAAAATTGACATTCACTTTAACACTTCCTGTTTCATTCTTGAGAGGAATTAAACTGTAATTGCAATATACAACCACCAGATGTCATCAACATAATAACCATATAATAGATAGAGTTTTGTGTTAGAGGCTGTGCGGTGCTAACAAGCAGTTTATGCAACCAGGCAAGAAGTGAGCGTTGAGCAAAATTTTGCTCATTACCGCACTCCAATACCAGCGCTGCTTACGTTAGCGGTGAGCTGGTGTAACGTGCTCGTGCACGATTTCCCCATAGGAATCAACGGGGAGAGCCGGCTGAAAAAAAGTCTAACACCTGCAAAAAAGCAGCGTAAAACTCCTTAACGCAGCCCCATTGATTCCTATGGGGCAATACATTTTATGTCTACACCTATTATTATTATTATCGGTTATTTGTAGAGCGCCAACAGATTCTGCAGCGCTATAAACAAAGGGGGAGTACAACAAAACAATTATATGGTAGAGGGCCCTGCCAAGAGTTGCACTGTTGTAGTCAGCTCTTAAGAAGGTGATCCACAAACAGCTGGACTCTTACGCTTACATGCTAAGAGGGTTCAGGGGATTGCAGTGGAGGAGAGGAACTGGTATTAGGAAAGGTTAGCGTAGGTTGAATTAGCTGAACCAAACACCTTAACATGAACCCTGAGTCTAAACACCCCTAATCTTACACTTATTAACCCCTAATCTGCCGCCCCCGACATCGCCGAAACCTAAATTATAATTATTAACCCCTAATCTGCCGCTCCGGACACCGCCACCACATACATTATACTTATGAACCCCTAATCTACTGCCTCCAACATCGCCGACACCTACATTAGATTTATTAACCCCTAATCTGCCACCCCCAACGTCGCGGCCACTATAATAAACATATTAACCCCTAAACCGCCGCACTCCCGCCTCGCAAACATTAGTTAAATATTATTAACCCCTAATCTGCCGGCCCTAATATCGCCGCCACCTACCTACATTTATTAACCCCTAATCTGCCGCCCCCAACGTCGCTGCCACTATATTAAAGTTATTAACCCCTAAACTTAAGTCTAACCCTAAACCTAACACCCCCTAACTTAAATATAATTAAAAGAAATCGAAATAAATATTCCTATCATTAACTAAATTATTCCTATTTAAAACTAAATACTTACCTATAAAATAAACCCTAAGCTAGCTACAATATAACTAATAGTTACATTGTAGCTAGCTTAAGGTTTATTTTTATTTTACAGGCACGTTTGTATTTATTTTAACTAGGTAGAATAGTTATTAAATAGTTATTAACTATTTAATAACTACCTAGCTAAAATAAATACAAATTGACCTGTAAAATAAAACCTAACCTAAGTTACAATTACTATTTACAAGATAGGACTACGCTTGCTATATAAGCAAGTTAGTCAAAAAAAGGAATGCTTATATACACTGATTCAGTCTATTATTTAGGTATTTCATATAAATTACTGTGCCTTGAAGAACAGAAAATAATGAAAATTAAAATTTAACCTTTATTAATATTTTTTTAAAAGACAGCATTAAATGCATGATTATGCTGCCTGTAAATGTTAAAAACACTCTCCCTCTTTGTTCTTAGTATGCTGCATGTGCAGTTTATATAAGAAAGTACTAAAGAAAAATCCACAGCCACTAATTAGATTACAGTAAAAACTTTGTGTAGAGCTCTTGTGGGTCTAGGTAGCCTCAAGTCTGGCATATAACATAGATACCACTAAATAATATTCGTAAACTTTTGAATATATGTATATAATATTGTAAATAGGATTTTATTTGGCTTTGGTTCAGCTAATTCATTAATACGCTTCTGATTATAAATATTTGGCACAGATCACAATCTCTGTTGGTATTTTATATAAAGGGACTTAAATCATAAATGAATGAAAAGTAGAACTTGACACTGTATCACTATGAGTTGGTACTAGTGATAAGTGAAGGTAAAAAAATCAATAATATGTGTAACGGTTTGAAATTACTTATAGCTATCAGTTGTGGGATGATCTACTTATGTTATATGAGCATTTTTGCATTGGTGTCAAACTGGTCAATAGTTTATGTTAAACCAAGTTACAGCAGGATAGATGTATATAGCTTGAAATGTATTACAAAGCAGACGCTAATATCTTGTTGTAAGTATCTACACCTTTAAATAATGCTTATAATGGTGTAATTATTTAAGATTAGGTTCCATCTTCCTTTCTTATTACATATAAGTTACAATTACACCTAACACTACATTATAATTAAATGAATTCCCTAAATTAAATACAATTAAATAAAATTAGCAAAAGTACAAAAAAAACACACTAAATTACAGAAAATAATAAACAAATTACAAGATTTTTAAACTAATTACACCTAATCTAATCCCCCTAACAAAATAAAAAAGCCCCCCCAAAATAAAAAAGCCCTACCCTACACTAAATTACAAATAGCCCTTAAAAGGGCCTTTTGGGGGCATTGCCCCAAAGTAATCAGCTCTTTTACCTGTAAAAAAATGACAAATTCCCCCCCAAAATTAAAAGCCACCACCCACACACCAACCCTACTCTAAAACCCACCCAATACCCCCTTAAAAAACCTAACACTAACCCCTTGAAGATCACCTTACCGGGAGAAGTCTTCATCCAACCGGGCCGAAGTCCTCAACGAAGCCGCGAGAAGTCTTCATCCAAGCCGGGCGAAGTGGTCCTCCAGACGGGCAGAAGTCTTCATCCAGGCGGCATCTTCTAGCTTCATCCGGAGCGGAGCGGGTCGATCTTCAAGTCATCCGACACGGAGCATCCTCTTCTGGCGACGACTAAAGCTGAATGAAGGTTCCTTTAAATGACGTCATCCAAGAGGGCGTCCCTTGAATTCCGATTGGCTGATAGAATTCTATCAGCTAATCGGAATTAAGGTAGAAAAAATCCTATTGGCTGATGCAATCAGCCAATAGGATTGAGCTGGCATTCTATTGGCTGATTGGAACAGCCAATAGAATGCCAGCTCAATCATATTGGCTGATTGGATCAGCCAATAGGATTGAACTTCAATCCTATTGGCTGATTGCATCAGCCAATAGGATTTTTTCTACTTTAATTCCGATTGGCTGATAGAATTCTATTAGCCAATCGTGAAGGGACACCATCTTGGATGACGTCATTTAAAGGAACCTTCATTCAGTGTTAGCTGTCGTCAGAAGAGGATGCTCCTCGTCGCATGTCTTGAAGATGGACCTGCTCCGCGCCGGATGGATGAAGATAGAAGATGCCGTCTGGGTGAAGACTTCTGCCCGTCTGGAGGACCACTTCGCCTGGCTTGGATGAAGACTTCTCCCGTCTTCGTTGAGGACTTTTCCTGGTAAGGTGAACTTCAAGGGGTTAGTGTTAGGTTTTTTAAGGGGGTATTGGGTGGGTTTTAGAGTAGGGCTGGTTGTGTGGGTGGTGGGTTTTAATGTTGGGGGGATTTTTAATTTTATTTACAGGTAAAAGAGCTGATTACTTTGGGGCAATGCCCTGCAAAAGAACCTTTTAAGGGCTATTTGTAATTTAGTGTAGGATAGGGCTTTTTTATTTTGGGGGGCTTTTTTATTTTGTTAGTGGGATTAGATTAGGTGTAATTAGTTTAAAAATCTTGTAATTTGTTTATTATTTTCTGTAATTTAGTAGGTTTTTTTTTTGTACTTTAACTAATTTTATTAAATTGTATTTAATTGTATTTAATTTAGGGAATTAATTTAATTATAGTGTAGTGTTAGGTGTTAGTGTAACTTAGGTTAGGTTTTATTTTACAGGTACTTTTGTATTTATTTTAGCTAGGTAGTTATTAAATAGTTAATAACTATTTAGTAACTATTCTACCTAGTTAAAATAAATGCAAACTTGCCTGTAAAATAAAAATAAACCCTAATATAGCTACAATGTAACTATTAGTTATATTGTAGCTAGCTTAGGGTTTATTTTATAGGTAAGTATTTAGTTTTAAATAGGAATAATTTAGTTAATGATAGGAATATTTATTTCGATTTCTTTTAATTATATTTAAGTTAGGGGGTGTTAGGTTTAGGGTTAGACTTAGGTTTAGGGGTTAATAACTTTGGGGGGCGGCATATTAGGGGTTAATAAATGTAGGTAGGTGGTGGCGATATTAGGGCTGGAAGATTAGGGGTTAATAATATTAAACTAATGTTTGTGGTGCGGGAGTGCGGCGGTTTAGGAGTTAATATGTTTATTATAGTGGTGGCAACGTTGGGGGATGCAGATTAGGGGTTAATAAGTGTAGGTAGGTGGCGGCAGCATTGGGGGCGGCAGAGTAGGGGTTAATAAATATAATGTAGGTGTCGGCGATGTTGGGGGCAGCAGTTTAGGGGTTCATAAGTATAATGTAGGTGGCGGCGGTGTCCAGTTCGGCAGATTAGGGGTTAAAAAATTTATTTTAGTGTTTGCGATGCGGGAGGGCCTCGGTTTAGGGGTTAATAGGTAGTTTATGGGTGTTAGTGTACTTTTTTGCACTTTAGTTAAGAGTTTTATGCTACGGCGTTGTAGTGTAAAACTCTTAACTACTGACTTTAAAATGCGGTACCAGTCTTGACAGGTAAGGGTCTACCACTCACTTTTTGGCAGACTCGTAATACTGGCGCTATGCAAGTCCCATTGAAAAAAGAGGATACGCAATTTACGTAAGTGGATTTGCGGTATTTCAAAGTCTGGCCAAAAATGTGAGCGGTGAGCCTGTACCTGCAAGACTCGTAATACCAGCGGGCGTTAAAAAGCAGCGTTAGGACCGGCTAACGCTGCTTTTTAAGCCTAATGCACAACTCGTAATCTAGCCGATATACAACTACTACATGATCTATGAATTACTATTAAATTCAACCAGATAACTCTTTACTTTGAAAAAGAACAATCAAATCTAAAAAGAAGGGCTGAGATATACTTTAGCAGTCCCTTGTTTAATGATTTTAACCTCTACTTTGCAATTTTACCATCACCACTAGGAATAGCTTTTACAATAAGACCCATTGGCCATTCATTGTGCTTTACTTGAGAGTATTTCAACAATACAAGATCTCCTTCTTGAACATTTGGTTTCTCCTCTTTCCACTTCTTGTTTGGAGTGATGACGGGTTCTCTTACCTCCAATGTTTCCAAAAGGTATCAGCAAGATTCTGAACTTGCTTCCACTGGCACTTGTAAAGTTCTTTTAAGGTGAACTCACCAGTGCAGCTGATATTGCACAAGCCTTTTGAGTCAAGAGCATTGCTGGTGTAAGATTTTCAGGTCTCTCAGGGTCTGTTGAAATAGAAACCAATGGTCTAGTGTTCATTATAGCTGAAACTTCAGCCATTAATGTAGTAAGCACTTCATGGGATAGTCGAGTGTTTTTGCTTTGCATCAACATTGAGTCTAGAATACGTCTAGCCACACCAATCAGTCTCTCCCACTTTCCTCCCATATGAGATGAGTGGGGGGCATTGAAAGTCCAGGTGCATCCCTGATCCAGTAGGTAGTTTTTAATCTAAGGATCATCTGAATTAGTTTGTAGTTCCTTACAGGCTCCTACAAAGTTTGTTCCTTTGTCAGAGCGGAATTGCTTAACTGGTCCACAAAGGGAAATTAATCTTATCAGAGCATTAATGAAGCTTGAAGATTACATGGATTCAATCAGCTCCAAATAAACTGCTCTAATGCTTAAACAAGTGAACATCACAGCCCATCTCTTACTCTCTGCAGAGTGTCCTCTAGTATAGCGAGATACTACATTCCAAGGACCGAAAACATCCAGCCCTACATGTGAGAATGGAGGAGCTACAGTAAATATGTCTGTTGGGAGATCTGACAAATTCTGTTCCTGCAGCCTTCCTCTCAGCTTCTTACAGATGACACACTTGTGGACAACACTGGAAATTAGATTTTTAGCTCTGATGATCCACAAGCCTGCTGAACGTAGAGCATCTTCAGTGAAATGACGACCTTGATGTGCTACCTTTTCATAATGATGTTCAACTAAGAGTGTAGCTATGTGATGATTGGCAGGAATTATAAGAGGATGTTTCTCATTTTCAGTCATGTCTGCATTAAACAAATGCCCTCCTACTCTAATCAATCCGTCTTTTATAGGATTCAAATATTTGATTGGGCTTTGATCAGGGATTTTCTTTTCTTTTAATAAAGACCTTTTCTCTACCGAAAACACCTCTTGTTGGATACATTTGATAATCACTGTTTCAGCTTGCAAGAAATCTAAGGAATGCCATAACCCTTTGCAGCAATGCCTGCCTATACATGACTCCTTTTGTGTGCTGCTGAAAAATTACTTGGCAATGTGAATAAGTGTTGCTATACCTCTCACAAGAAACTTCCACTTTGAGAATCTGAGAAATATATGCAAGTCTAGCTGACGTTTATACACTTCAGTTATTAAAACTGTCACTTCAGGTCTGATCTTACTGTCAGAATCTGGTTCAATGAGGTTAAATACTTTAGCTTCAGATTGATCACTTGTATCTACCTGATGTAAGAAATCTGGGCCTGAGAACCAGTTTGTATGTTTTAGATGAGCTGCCTGAATTGGTCTAGTGCCATGATCTGCTGGACTCTGGCTGGTGTTAATGGAATGTCACTGATCTGGATTAGTGGATTTTCTAATACAAATTATTCTGTTTGAGACATATACATGAAATCTTCTACAAGTATTGTGAATATAACCGAACACAATTTTCCTGTAATATTTAAAGTTCAATGTCCATTTCTTCAGTAATAAGTTCAGCTAGCTCAACTGACTAAACAGCTGCACATAATTCCAAACGTGGCACTGTATGGGCTGGTCTTGGAGCTAGTTTAGATTTGCCCATAATAAAGCCTACATGACATTGACCATTGCTGTCTATGACTCTTAAATATGCCACCACTGCTATCGCTACAGTAGAAGCATCAGAAAAAGCACATACCTCCTTTCTCACTGTGGATGATAGTGACACCAGCACATAGGGTCTGGGAATACTGAGATCTTCAAGATGGATCAAGTCTTCTGTCCATGCTCTCCATTGAGCTTCTCTATCTGGTGAGAGTTGGGAATCCCAGTCACATTGATCTGTTGAGCGTTCTCTGACTAAAGGTTGACCTTGCATAGTGATTGGAGATGCAAACCCAAGTGGGTCATAAAGACTGTTTACTGTAGCCAGGATACCGCTCCGTGTGAACGGTTTTAACTCTTTAGACACTTGAAAAGTGAAACTGTTGGTCTGTAGGTTCCAACTTACTCCTAAGCTCCTTTGAAGGGGTAGAGGATTGACACCTAAAACAAGGTCCTTTAGATCTTTAGCTCTGTCATCTGCGGGAAATGCTTCCATTACTAAACTTCTGTTGGATGCCACCTTGTGTACCTTGAGATTCGATCCTGGAAGTATGTCCTTAGCCCTCTGCAGGAGACTGACTGCTTCAGCTTCAGTAGGCACAGATGCGAGTCCATCATCTACATAGAAATTCCTCAAGATAAACTGTTCTACATCTTCGTCATACTCACTCTTTCCTTGCTTTGCTATTTTTCTTAGACCATAAATGACTATGGCTGGAGAAGGACTGTTTCCAAAGACATGTACTTTCATCCTGAACTCTGTAATTTCTTTGTTAAGGTCATTATCACACAACCAAAGAAATCTCAAATAGTTACAGTGATCTTCTCTAACCATGAAACAGTAAAACATTTGTTGTACATCAGTGGTAATTGCAACTTGCGGAAACATAAAAGGATACCTAGTAGTGTATTATTTAAATCAGGTCCACTGAAGAGTGTGTCATTCAGTGAGATGCCTTCAAACTAAGCACTTGAGTCAAAAACTACTCTGATTTGTCCTGGCTTCTGAGGGTGATAGACACCAAAAAATGGTAGTAACCAACACTCCTTACCTGGTTCCAATGGTGGGGCAGGTCTGCTTGGTCATGGTCAAAGATCTTTTGCATAAAGCTAACAAAATGTTCCTTCATTTCAGTTTTTTTTCACAAAGGAATGCTGCAGAGCAAGGAGTTTTTTCTGAGCTTGGTCTATGTTGTTTGGTAGTCTAAGACGAGGTGAGCAAAATGGTAGGGGTGCTACCCAGTAATTTGCTTCATCAATAAACTTTTTTTTCCAACTACATCAAGGAACATACCATCTTGAATAGACATAGCAGGTTTGTCATTGTTAGTAGTAACAAACACATTATCATCTAAACTGTCCACATTGTGAGTTGCAGTTCCTAAATAACACAATGAGGGGGTGTATGGCTGTTGTTTACAAGCATTAAAAGTCTCTTTTACCTGTATATAGCTAGTGCATTGGCTGAACAGAGAAGTGCGTCCACTAGGCAGCACATTTGTCTTGAAAGAGTTCACATCTGCTGGTCTATGAGCTCCTCCTAAGCATACTTTCCCAACTATGACCCAATCTAAATCTAAATGTTGTGCATAAGGACTACTGTGAGGCCCATTAATCTGCTCACGTACTTTGTGCACCTTCAGAATGTCTCTTCCTAGCAAGAGAAGTATTTGTGCATTAAGGTCAAGTGCTGGGATCTTGTCTATTAAGGATTTCAGATGAGGGAAATGCTGTGTAATCTCAGGTGTTGGAATTTCTGACCTGTCATCAGGTATCATGTCACATTCAATGAGTGTGGGGAGTTGTATGTGTGTTTTCCCATCACTAGACTGAACAGTGAAGTTGGATACCCTACACCCTGTTTTCTCTGTAATGCCTGAGCATGTTCTTAGAGTGTAGGAAAATGTTTCACCACTAATGTTAAACACATCAAAAAACTCTGATTTGGCTAAAGAACGATTACTTTGATCATCTAACACTGCATACATCTTTACAGAACAGTCAGGTTTGTTAGAGGGATATACAGTCACTAAACACATCTTGGAACATGATCTAGGCCTTGTTCCTTTCCCGCATACCTCTGTACACTTGGATATGACAGTGGGTGGAGTAGCTTCCTCTTGCTCCCTGCCTTGCTCTCCCTTAGGTAAAGGAGTCTCTACTGCCCAGGGAGCTGGACCTGGATGCAAAGCTGAAGTATGCTGGTCACTGTTGCATTCTCTGCATCTTATGTTATTTTTGCAGTGTTTGGCAATGTGTCTGGTGGATGCACAACATATAAAGCAGATAGAATTCTCCTTGAGGTAAGCTTTACGTTCATCAATGTTCTTGCTTCTGAACCCACAACACTTTGATAGTGGCTGTGGTTTATTATGAATTGGACATGAACTGTCTGATTTCATGGATTTCCTTGCAGGGCTGTTCACTTGTGGAGTTGCATTACTAGCTGACACTTCTGTCTTTCTGACTGACACTACTGGTCTGTTACTGTACCTTGTTCCTGTCTTCTCTGTATTTACTCTAACTTGGTTACAGCATGTTGAGAATATGAAGTTTGGATCAGTTCTGGTCTTTGCTTGGTTGGCAATAAATCTGATGAAGAAACTGAATGGTGGAAAGGAGACATGATGTTCTTCTTTGCACTTGGAACCTTGAAAAATCCACTTTTCTTGCAGGCTGTATGGCAGTTTTTAAAAAATTGGTTTGATGCCACGAGCTGTGAATAGGTATGCCAGTCCTGGCAAATAGCCCCCTGCCTTAGCTGCATTCACCTCCAACAACATGTCACCAAGTTCTCTTAACTTTATGTTGTCGTTGTTTGAGATTTTGGGGCAACTTTCTAGCTTCTTTAACAGTGCATTTTCAATAGCTTCAGGGCTGCCATAACACTATTCTAGTCTCTGCCATACCATTTTAACTCCATCAATCGGGTTATGAACATGCACTGACCTGATTCTCTTAACCTGTTGAGATGACTTTGGTCCAAGCCACTTAGAAGATCTAGCTTTTCTCTGGCTGTAAGATTAAGATCTCTGGTGACACCTTGGAATGATGTCTTCCATGCCCAGTAAGTCTCTGGTCGATCATCAAATGTTAGTAGCCCTGTACTCACTAACTCTCTACGAATCAGGTGCTTTGCTAGGCAGTAGTCTCTGAAGTTCCTAATGTACTATTTCTGAGAAGGGATATGTGAGAGTCCATATAATGTGATGAATGTTGTGGATCAGTGTAGCCTCTGCTTTCTTGAAAGTGCACCCTTGGTGTTGAGACATTTGTCAGTCTGGGAAGGAGGGTGCAAGTCAGGAATACTTGGAGTGGACTGTAAATATGTTGAGTCAGGAAACTGTGGTATTATGCTGGACATAGGTTGGATAGGAGCATACTCTGTTTTATCTTGAGCCAGAGCATAATTCTGTACATACTCATAAGTCCTTTGTACTGAATCATGGGTAGTTATTTCTGCAAAATCTTGAAGTGGTTCCTCTTCTAGTTCAGCTGCTGCTTCATAGACTGCTGCTTCTGCAGATGCTGCAACTGCTGCCCTTTGAATCTTTAGCACATACATATTAGCTTCTAACTCTGCCTTGCTTTGCGCTGTTTCAGCTTCACACCTTGCTGTCTCTGATTCCATATCTGCTTTGTGCCTAGCTGCCTCTGCTTCCATATCTGCTTTACGCCTAGCTGCCTCTGCTTCTAGTGCTGCTTTCTGCTTTATCATGTCTGCTTCTTTTTCAGCATAAGAAATTTGTACCTGAGCTGCTTGCGCTTTAGTACGGGCTCTGAGTCCTGCAGAACTAGCTGATGATCTGCAGGAGCACATAGAATATTTAGAGCCAGAGGCATAGGATCTGGCCTGTAAAGTTTGCTGCGTCATATCAACACCCCTATCTTGGTTCATAGTGATCAGGTTAAAGTAGTGCAATATTTTAAATGCAGTTCTTGTGCAAATTATTTTTACTGTATTTCCTTTAAATTGCAGGTCTTGTATGTTTGCTTGTTATTTACTGTTTTTTTACTTTAAAATGCAGCCTTTGTATCTTGCTTGTTATTGCTTCTCACTTTACAATTCAGCTCCTGTATCTTCCCTTGATATAGCATGCCTTTTTACTATACTGTCCTCAATACTGATAGCTAGATAGCTAGTTAACAAACCAGACCGTAATAGCTTTGTGTTTATTTCAAACTGATTTTACTTCTGTGTTCTTATTTTGTAAAACTGCAATACAATCAGATAAATAGAAATTACAATATGTACTTACACGTGGTGCTTGCAATACATACACTAATAAAACCTTACAGTAAATAACAATGCAATTCAAATGTACAGTGAACTCTTAGCAAACAATAAATAACTTACAGGCATATGTATATCTAGAGGCAAATATGAAGAGCTGATTTCCATGCTTCTTGAAGCTAAGATGGCTGCTGTGAGCCTGTGAAACTGAAAGTTAAAACTTTATTAACAAACTTACGGCTAGATTTGGAGTTTTGTCGGTAACAACCCGAAAAACTAACGCCGGCTTTTTTCTGGCCGCACCATAAAAATAACTCTGGTATTAAGAGACCACATAAAGGCTGCGTTAGGCTCCAAAAAAGGAGCGTAGAGCATTTTTAACGCAGCTTCAACTCTCGATACCAGAGTTGCTTACGGACGCAGCCAGCCTCAAAAACGTGCTTGTGCACGATTCCCCCATAGGAAACAATGGGGCTGTTTGAGCTGGAAAAAAAAAACAAACACCTGCAAAAAAGCTGTGTTCAGCTCCTAACGCAGCCCCATTGTTTGCTATGCGGTAACCCTTCCTACATCTGCACTTAACACTCTAACATGTACCCCGAGTCTAAACACCCCTAACCTGATCGGAACAGCCAATAGAATGCGAGCTCAATCTGATTGGCTGATCGGATCAGCCAATCGGATTGAACTTGATTCTGATTGGCTGATTCCATCAGCCAATCAGAATATTCCTACCTTAATTCCGATTGGCTGATAGAATCCTATCAGCCAATCGGAATTCGAGGGACGCCATCTTGGATGACGTCATTTAAAGGAACCGTCATTCGTCGTTCAGTCGTCGGCCAGGATGGATGTTCCGCGGTGGAGGTCTTCAGGATGCTGCCGCTTCGCTCCGGATGGATGCCACTTGGATGAAGACTTCAATCGGATGGAAGACCTCTTCTGCCCCGCTTGGATGAAGACTTCAGCCGGATCATGGACCTCTTCAGCCCCCTGCTTGGGCTTGGATCAGGACATCGGAGGAGCTCTTCTGGACGGATCGGTGTGATACCCGGTGAGGTGAAGACAAGGTAGGATGATCTTCAGGGGCTTAGTGTTAGGTTTATTTAAGGGGGGTTTGGGTTAGATTAGGTGTATGTGGGTGGTGGGTTGTAATGTTGGGGGGCTTGGGTATTGTATGGGTTTTTTTACAGGCAAAAGAGCTGTATTTCTTGGGGCATGCCCCGCAAAGGGCCCTGTTCAGGGCTGGTAAGGTAAAAGAGCTTTGAACTTTAGTAATTTAGAATAGGGTAGGGCATTTTTTTATTTTGGGGGGCTTTGTTATTTTATTTACGAAATATTTTTTTATTGAATAACATAGCATACTCCATGACATCACCTGCATATATAAAAATGTGACATAACAGGTCTTATTTTACAGAAAATGCAATACAAACATGGTGAACCATTCCACTCATATAGGCCCACCGTTTCGTACATAACAAACCATGTTATTGGTAGTATATTGTCCGTCATGGTTGGGGGGAGTCCCCAGATAGTACTATTTAGGAAAAAAGAATGTAAAACAATTTCCTATATTTGTATTCCTTTATAGTAAGATATTAAAGGTGAGAAAGAGAAAAAGAGTAGATAGAGAGAGGGAAGAAAATCTCATATTTAGTAAGTAAGAGAAAAGAAAGGTCAAGAACATGTGTCACTCGTGGCCAACAGCACCTCGTATTACTCCTTCTGTAAATGTTACCTCTGTTACCTGAATGCTACGTCTATTATTCATTCATTGTGTATCTAGCCAAACTATCCAATCTTCCCAAATCTGGAGGAACTCCATTCTGGTGTTGAGCAAGGTAGAGGAAATATCCGCCATTTGGTGATAGTATTTAATTTTGTTAAGTATTAAATTGTAGCTAGGTACCGAAGACTTCCAGAATCTTGCAATTGTGGTCTTGACAGCTGTGCAAATTATTCCCACCAACTTTAATTTAGCTTTGGTAAGGCCCTCAATCGGGAAGTGCAATAGAGCCTGTTCCCTATTTAAAGTAATTTGTCTATTCAGTATCTCAGCAAGGAGATTTTGTTTGTGACCATATCTTTTGCACCTCCGTACAAGACCACCACATATGTGTGTAGGAGCCAATATCTCTACAACCTCTATAGCAATTCTTGGGGGTTTTATCTGTCCATTGTGTTCTACTTGGGTGTAGGTACCACCTGTATGCTACTTTAATATAGCTTAATATAGCTTTCTTTTAAATTGGCGCTGACAGAACATGCCTGACCCTTTTTCAGAATGTCTGACCATTCTAAAGGTTCTTTTGTAAATTGTCCATCCTCCTCCTCCCACTTTTCCATAAAATGTAGTTTGTCTCCTGAGCTATTCGTATTTAATAAATTGTACAAAATCGTTATAGCTCCCCTAGTTCTATTTGCTGATATGCATAGTTTTTCAAAGGGAGTGTGTTCAGAGTGTTTAGGTGGTCTGCCTATCTCCCTCATCCTTGACTTCAGCTGTATATACTGGAACCAAGAGTCCGGTGATACCGGTTGGATAGAGTTGTATGTTTCAAAGGAAATTATATTTGAATTTATCCAAGTATCTGCTATTCGGTATAGCCCCTTATTAGCCCAGATATTACTTATTGCTTTTGGAATCTGAACAGATGGTGAGATTAGTGGTGTTGCTATAGAGCTAGTCGTATGTAGTTTGTACCTCGTATGTAAAGTATCCCATATCTTAATAGTATGTGCTATTGATAGGTAGTATGACCAGTTCAATGGTCTATCTCGCTTGGGTGTCCACAAGATCTGATATATTGGAGATAATCTTAACATATCACTCTCTAATTTTACCCACATAATATCATCCCCTCCGACGTTCCAGAGCGAGATTTGTGCTAATCTGGCTGCCCAAAAGTACTTTTGCAAGTCTGGTACTCCTAATCCTCCTCGCTCCTTACTTTGTAAAAGTGTCTTTCTATTAATTCTAGCCCTTTTATTAACCCAGATAAACTTTAACATATACCTTTGCATATCGTTTATATCCTCCTGAGAAACATTAATAGGCAGTGCTCTAAACAGGTAGAGCAGCTTAGGTAGAATTATCATTTTTGTAATAACTATTTTCCCGTAAAAAGAGACTTTATAAGTTAACCAGGTTTTCATTTCTCTTTTAAGATGAGCAAACATTTTTTTATAGTTAAGTTTATATAAGTTATCAAGGTTACTTGGTATGGCAATGCCCAGGTATGTGGTGGCAGAGGAAGCCCATTTAAAATCGAAATTAATCTCAAGTAATTTTTTTGTTACTTCTGGGAGGTGAGTCTCTAAAGCCTCGCACTTGTCATTGTTTATCTTATATCCGGATAGTCTCCCGAAGTCTGATAGTAGTTTATAGAGCGGGGGGAGGGACAACATAGGTTTAGTGATAGTCAATATGACATCGTCAGCAAACAATGCGAGTTTGTGCACTGTGTTGCCTATTTGAATTCCTGAGATATCTCTCCTATTTCTAATGGTTGCCGCTAGCGGCTCTATACAAAGGGCAAAAAGTAACGGGGAAAGGGGACACCCCTGTCTTGTACCGTTTCGAATATTGATTATTTTAGATTGGTAACCAGAAAGTCTGATAAAAGCTGACGGGGTCGTATATAATGCTTGGATTGCCTTTAAAAAATTTCCCTTTATCCCAAACTGCTGTAACGTCAAGAACATATAATCCCAATAGATTCTATCGAACGCCTTCTCTGCGTCCAACGAGAGGAACAGAGAAGGCGCTTTTTCCTTGTTGGCATAATCCAGTAAGTCAATTATTTTCCTGACATTATCCGGAGCTTCCCTTCCTCTTATAAAACCGACTTGATCAGGTTTAATCAAACTGGTCAGCAACGGATTTAATCTATTGGCCAGTATTTTAGTAAAAAGCTTGAGGTCTAAATTTATTAATGATATGGGCCTATAATTTTTACAATGGAATTTGTCTTTACCCGGTTTAGGCACTACACAAATTCTTGCTGACAGAAGTTCTGGCGGGATAAAACCTCCCTGTAGTATATAGTTAAAGGATTCAACCAAATGTGGGACTAAGTCCACTGAAAACTTTTTATAAAATCCGCCCGAATATCCATCTGGTCCCGGTGCTTTGTTACTTTTGACTTGTTTAATTGCGATCATAACCTCCCTGGGTGAAATTGGGGCATCTAGCTGGCCTGCGTGTTCCTCAGCTAGCTGTGGTATATTACTGTTCATTAAGAAGGTTTTAATTTGTGTGACTCTATTTTTGGACTTATCGATCTTAAGATTATATAAGGATTGATAAAAATCTGCAATGGCATTGGCTATTTGTGATGGGTCGCTAAGGAGATGTCCCTCCTGAGTTTGTAATTGGGGAACAGAAGAGGATCTAGTTATATTTCTAATTTTCCTTGCTAACATTCGATCAGGTTTATTTGCGTATATGAAATATTGTGCTTCTACAATTCTTAAAGATGATAAAGCCTCCTCATTCAGTATAGTATCTATTTCTGCTTTTTTATCTATTATTGCTTTAGAACCTGCCTCTGTTCTGTTATTAATATGAATCCTCTGAAGTCTTTCTAGTTCTAATTTTTTTTGTCGAAGGAGATCCTTTTTCTTGTTGGCTATAAGAGCCTTTTCCTTAATAAGTATACCCCTGAGGTAAGATTTAAATGCTCCCCATGCAAATAATGGGTTGTCTGTGGAACCTTTGTTTATTTGCCAGAAATCCTTTATAGACCTGATCAGTTTCTGAGAGATAATTTCATCTTTTAACAAATGCATATCTAGTGTCCAATTTCTCTATCTTGAAGGGTCAAAGAACCCCTGCAAAGAGATCTCCACAATAGAGTGATCAGACCAGGATGTTTGTGATATATTTGTATCTACCAATAGTGGACATAAAATTTGGCTAATGAAGATGTAGTCAATCCTAGAGTATGATTGGTGTACTGCTGAATAATAAGTAAAACCCTTCGCTGTTCGGTTACATATGCGCCATACATCTATTAAGTTATGGTCTAATATTAAGTCACTTAGAATTTTAGAGGAGGCCTTATGCGGTGCTGGGGACCTATCTAGTTGATCGTTAATTGTAAGGTTAAAATCCCCCCCAAGGACTATCTTATATTTCTTCCAAGAAGTTAGAATTTTACTAACTTTGGCTATAAACCTTCCCTGGTCCTCATTAGGAGCATAGATATTACCTAGAACTATTGGGCTACCCTGAATTTTACCTTTTAAAATGAGGAATCTCCCCTCTGGGTCCCTAATCACTTCTTCTTCTTCTTGAAAATTAAGGGTAGATTGCATTAGAATAGAAACCCCTCTTTTTTTTTAGTTCCTACTGCATGGTATTGAGTTGGGAAGGCTGCATCCCAGTATTTTGGTGTGGTAGTACTAGTGAAGTGTGTTTCTTGAAGCATAATCACTTGCGCCTTTAGCGACTTGTACTCTGCTATAGCTTTTTTTCTTTTTATGTGTGAGTGAAGACCCCTCACATTGTGAGATATTATTTTAAAAGACATTGACTATTTAGTATGTATGTCTATGTGATAGAGTGTACTTAGCTGTATCCACATGCTGATGTCGACTGTACTCTTGAAAGGTTTACAATGGGTGATAACCTTTATGTCTATGCCAGGAGTCTCAGGCCAAGATAACCTACGAGTGACCATGGGAGAAGAGAAACGGAAAGAGTAAAGAAGAAGGTTAAAGATAGAGACAGAGAAAAAAAAAAACAGTTGTATCTGTAAGTGATACATACCCAACACTAATTTAGAACAGTTCCCCTCCATCGGGGGTGCACATCCTTATATAATACATTCATATCAGTAATTGAACAAGTAAATCCTATTTAATACAAGTCAACACGTATAACAGGTGTTGAATACCTTATTTTTAAGTGGAGACATTACAACTTAGCAACTATTGTATTCACTGCTAATCTGAATAACTCTATGAAGTTTTAACAAACCAACGGGTTGATGAGTTCTTACCTATGTCTTAACAACGCTAAACATATCATTAACTTTCACCCTACTATCACTCTTCTTTAGGTCTCTCATACCTCAGGAGATTCAGTTCAGGTGTATCAACATCGGTCCTCCCCTGACCAGGTGTACCCGGCCGGGGGTGAACTCTAATAGTAATGACAAGTTAAGTACTTTAATCTCATTTAACCAGGATCATCATTACTAGTCAGCTGGGAGCGCTTTCCTGGAGTTTGTGATCTTGTTTCCTTGTCCCAGATCCGCTGGGTTCTTTTCTTGGAGACACTTTGAGGTAACGGTAAGGCTGTTTCTTCTATTGGCAGTTTAATTAGTTTCACCATCCTTATACCTTCTTCCAAGTTGGTGCAGGAGTATGAGGTGTTATGATGTGTACAGATAAGCCTGAAAGGGAATGACCATCTATACTTCAACTTGGCTTTCTGCAAGGCCGCGATGACTGGCTTAAGATCTCTACGTTTCTTTAAGGTGGTTGGTGAAAGATCCGAGTAGAACTGTAGTTTGTGTCCTTCAAATTCAAATTGTGAGAGTTTCCTAGAAGCCTGGGCTATCTTCTCTTTAGTAGAGTAATAATGAAACTTGATGATGACGTCTCTTGATGAGTTAGGATTTTGAGGCCTATTTAGGGCTCTGTGAGCTCTGTCCATCAATAAATAATTTTCTTCTATGTCAGGTAGAAGTTTCCTGAAAATAGTAGGTAGCACTTCTTGAAGGTTATCAAATGTCTCTGGTAAATTACGAATCCTAATATTAGATCTTCGCGACCTATTCTCCAGGTCTTCAATTTGGGATTCTAGCACTGAGATCTGCCTTTCCTGTTCGGTCATAGTTGAGTGAACTTCCGTCAGGTCTTCTATAACTTCATCTACTTTGTCCTCAATTACTGAGGTTCTATTGCCAATACTCAGAATGTCCGACTTCAGCTCTGCTATTGCTGATCTCAATTCCGTTTGAAATATCTCTCTTATTTGTCCCACCAGAGTAGTAGAGGGAATATCCAGTTGGTCTCCCTGGGAGTCTTCAGGTGTGTTATCTTGATCTGTAGCTGCAGCCATGACTGCCAGGGTTGTAGCTTTACGATTTTTTTTCGCTTGGGCCCTAGATAAGCAGTCCTTAACTGTTTGGTGTTTTCCTTTCATAGTATTGCAAATACTGGTACAGGAACAATTCTCAGCAAACTCTATAACATACTGCTGTTATGTGATTTCTTACTGATATCATAACCTCAATGTGAGCATATTGTAGTATTTCGGCTCCACTTCAGATGCTCAATTTTGTTTGTGGTATTTACTTGCAAGCAAACATTTTGCACCCCCTCCGATAGGAGCAGCTATTCAAAAGACATTTTCTTTAAATTGTTGGTTAAGAAGCAACAGGATTCTCTCCTTCCAGAACACTTTTCCACTTTTGTACCTCAATCCCTAAGCTACCTCTGCTATGGGAGATCAAGAAAGGGCTCATGTTCCAGACAAATAATTATGTGAGAGAGCAGTTTCTAAGTAAAAATGAGTTATTCACATCAACCCATTGCAAACTTGTAATTCAATATATAAATGCCCCAAAAATGAGAGAAATATTTGCACCTCTCCGATGCGCTTTGCTATACTCTGTTTCTAAATATATAATAACACTACTGAATAGGTCACCTCTGCTCTAAACAATCTGCCTCTCAGCTCGGGGGAAGGGGATACGACTCAAAGGAAGGGAAAAAGGGGAGTGGAAGTGACCAGCCTAGACTAGCTAGGCCGGAAAGGGAGAGCCTTGAGGAGTTGTCACTTTAGTAAACACTTGTTTAAATTTCAACAAGAATAATTTTTGTGGTTATGACATGCAGGAAGTAAATGGTTAGTAAAGCAATTAAAGCAGTAAAGTAACACAACACTTCACTTGTGATTAGGAACCCTAAGGCACACCAGCTGTCGCAGCAGCCAGAATATAAAAGGGGGTAGGGAACCTGAAAAGTAAAAGTGCAGGTTAGCAAAGAGACACTAACACCCTCAATGCAGATTCAGGGACACCTGAGCTGACGCAGCAGCTTTGTTAAGTTGCGATATACTCCAGGGGTCCCAATTGAGGGTTAGCAGGGGGTCACAAAAAATATAATTTAACTATACAGGGCAAACACAATTTTAACAATGTGGTACACTTTACTCAAAAAGGCAGATGTGTGACCCTCTATTAATGTAGAGCAGTTCCAGTGATGCCTCTCAACGACAGATGAATATGAACAACTGAGGGTAGGGTCCCAACCCAGGTCCCCTAAAGGAAAAGGGGGAGTCTAGATGGAGTTTATGTTAACAGTTGCAGAGCCTCTGATGTCATGTTAATGTATTATGCACTCCAGTGGGGGGTATTGTATGCAGCTGGGAGTTGAGGCAAGTATAGGGTTTGAGGGGCCTAGCCTGCAGTAGCGTTATGCTGAGGTGTAGTTGGTAATAAGTCTCTCCCAAAGTTGTTCAGGGCAGGAGAAGGGGTTGTAGGCAGATTATTACTCTCAAAAAAGCTCAGCCCCAGAATTGTATGAGAAGGTTTATTTTTACGTAGGTTGCAGATAAATATGCAGCTTAAATAATTAGTTTTAGTATGCCCAGCTGTGCAGCGTTGCGATCACCTCCCCAGCACAGTGTGCCCCCCAGGTTACTCACAAAAGTCTCTGGTGTAGTTAGTTCTACCGAGAGGGCCTTCAACACCTGTTCCTTAGATCTCTGCTTGCCCTTTAAGCACAAACTGCTCCTGAGAGGCGCCCCGACCAGGACAAGAGGTCAGTTTGCTGCCGACTCCCCTACAGATGCTCAGTCCGTCGGATCACCACGGCAGCAAGATGAGCTGACTAGCGGTTTGTAGACCGCCACAGGATGAAGACTCCAACAGCTGAGGGTCAGTACTATGTGCTGCGCTGTTGTTTGGTTGCGAGCACTCCGCTGCAGGCCTCCTTCTCGTGACGTTGATCACAGTAATGGCGCCGTTCGCGCCAGTAGTTCCCGGTCCGCAGTGGAGTCACTTTGTATGCCGCCTAACATTGACGGCTCTATCACCCTCTGTGTGCTCACTCTCGATCTTGGTGAATAAGTCAGATCACCAAGTCGCCCTGTCCAGCACTCTCTTCTTCTGAGTTACCCCTCCGGCTATAACTTGCTCAGATGAGCCGGACAATACCGCTGATAGAGAAAGGAGGCTAAAGGAGGTGAAATATGGTCAGAGCCCCGACCTAATGATATCAGCAGGTCCTCCGGTGTATTAGGGTAGCTTTGTGCCCATAAGGGACACCTAATTTCTATGAATTTATGCCTTTATAGTTCTAAAAGGTGCTAGAGCTCTATCAAGCTGCGTCTTCTCCCTTCGGCTTTGTTATTTTATTAGGGGGCTTAGAGTAGGTGTAATTAGTTTAAAATTGTTGTAATATTTTTCTTATGTTTGTAAATATTTTTTTATTTTTTGTAACTTAGTTCTTTTTTATTTTTTGTACTTTAGCTAGTTTATGTAATTGTATTTATTTGTAGCAATTGTATTTAATTAATTTATTGATAGTGTAGTGTTAGGTTAATTGTAGGTAATTGTAGGTAGTTTATTTAATTAATTTATTGATAGTCTAGTGTTAGGTTTAATTGTAACTTAGGTTAGGATTTCTTTTACAGGTAAATTTGTAATTATTTTCACTATTTTAGCTATTAAATAGTTCTTAACTATTTAATAGCTATTGTACCTGGTTAAAATAAATACAAAGTTACCTGTAAAATAAATATAAATCCTAAAATAGCTATAATATAATTATAATTTATATTGTAGCTATATTAGGATTTATTTTACAGGTAAGTATTTAGCTTTAAATAGGAATAATTTATTTAATAAGAGTTAATTAATTTCGTTAGATTTAAATTATATTTAACTTAGGGGGGTGTTAGTGTTAGGGTTAGACTTAGCTTTAGGGGTTAATACATTTATTAGAATAGCGGTGAGCTCCGGTCGGCAGATTAGGGGTTAATAATTGAAGTTAGGTGTCGGCGATGTTAGGGAGGGCAGATTAGGGGTTAATACTATTTATTATAGGGTTAGTGAGGTGGATTAGGGGTTAATAACTTTATTATAGTAGCGCTCAGGTCCGGTCGGCAGATTAGGGGTTAATAAGTGTAGGCAGGTGGAGGCGACGTTGAGGGGGCAGATTAGGGGTTAATAAATATAATATAGGGGTCGGCGGTGTTAGGGGCAGCAGATTAGGGGTACATAAGGATAACGTAGGTGGCGGCGCTTTGCTGTCGGCAGATTAGGGGTTAATAAGTGTAGGTAGGTGGAGGCGACGTTGTGGGGGGCAGGTTAGGGGTTAATAAATATAATACAGGGGTCGGCGGTGTTAGGGGCAGCAGATTAGGGGTACATAAGGATAACGTAGGTGGCGGTCGGCAGATTAGGGGTTAAAAAAAATATTCGAGTGTCGGCGATGTGGGGGGACCTCGGTTTAGGGGTACATAGGTAGTTTATGGGTGTTAGTGTACTTTAGAGTACAGTAGTTAAGAGCTTTATAAACCGGCGTTAGCCCAGAAAGCTCTTAACTACTGACTTTTTTCCTTGGGCTGGAGTTTTGTCGTTAGATGTCTAACGCTCACTTCAGAAACGACTCTAAATACCGGAGTTAGAAAGATCCCATTGAAAAGATAGGATACGCAATTGACGTAAGGGGATCTGCGGTATGGAAAAGTTGCGGATGAAAAGTGAGCATTAGACCCTATTTTGAGTGACTCCAAAAACCGGCGGTAGCCTAAAACCAGCGTTAGGAGCCTCTAACGCTGGTTTTCACGGCTAACGCCAAACTCCAAATCTAGGTCCTAATTAACACTTCCTGTTTCATTCTTGAGAAGAATTAAACTGTAATTGCAATATACAACCACCAGATGTCATCAACATAATAACCATATAATAGACAGAACAGTAGTTTTTTTAATCTAACTAATATCAATTTACAACATCTGTAAAGCAGTAATTTTATACGGCTAGATTACGAGTTTTGCGGTATGAGTGAAAAAGCAGCGTTAAGACTCATAACGCTACTTTTTCACTACCGCTGGTATTACGAGTCTTGCAGGTTTAGGGGCACCGCACACTTAACCTGTAAAAAAAAAACCCCAACAGTAAAACCCACCACCCACACAACTAACCCCCCAAATAAAAACCTAATATAAAATAGTATCCCTCGTCCTAAAAAGACAAAGAAGAGGCGCTCTGGTGCAGATAAACCTAAAGAAATGCGAGCTCATCCACTGTATTACAAACTTGGTACTCACAAGTGTGTTTGCACATCTAGTGCAATACTGAACAAGCCGAAGCTTCAGAGCCGCTCGGCTGACTCACTCGATCCCGGTCAGCTGCTTACAGCAATCACGCCCCTGTAGAGGATTGGAGGAAAGAACACCCTTGGTGCAGATTACCCCGACCAATGTCGGACAAACAAGTTAGCTGAGAGTTAATACTCACAAACGATTTTGCACAATCTAATAATATCTAATAATAATATAAAATAACCTAAGCTCCCCATTGCCCTGAAAAGGGCATTTGGATGGGCATTGCCCTTAAAAGGGCATTTAACTCTTTTTCAATTGCCCAAACCCCTAATCTAAAAATAAAACCCACCCAATAATCATTTAAAAAAAAACTTACACTAACCCCCAAAGATCCACTTACAGTTTTGAAGACCGGACATCCATCCTCAACGAAGCCGGGAGAAGTCTTCATCCAAGCGGCAAGAAGTCCTCAACGAAGCCGGGAGAAGTCTTTATCCAAGCCGGCAGAAGTGGTCCTCCAGACAGGCAGAAGTCTTCATCCAGACGGCATCTTCTATCTTCATCCATCCAGCACAGAGCGGCTCCATCTTCAAGACATCCGGCGCGATGAATGAAGGTTCCTTTAAGTGACGTAATCCAAGATGGCGTCCCTTGAATTCCAATTGGCTGATAGAATTCTATCAGCCAATCGGAATTAAAGGTGAAAAATTCCTATTGGCTGATGCAATCAGCCAATAGGATTGAGCTTCAATCCTATTGGCTGATCCAATCAGCAAACAGGATTGAGCTCACATTCTATTGGCTGTTCCAATCAGCCAATAGAATGTGAGCTCAATCCTATTGGCTGATTGCATCAGCCAATAGGAATTTTTCACCTTTAATTCCGATTGGCTGATAGAATTCTATCAGACAATCGGAATTCAAGGGATGCCATCTTGGATGATGTCACTTAAAGGAACCTTCATTTGTCGTTAGTCGTTGGAAGAAGAGGATGCTCCGCGCCGGATGGATGAAGATAGAAGATGCGGTCTGGATGAAGACTTCTGCCCGTCTGGAGGACCACTACTGCCGGCTTTGATAAAGACTTCTCCCGGATTCGTTGAGGACTTCTTGCCGCTTGGATGAAGACTTCTCCCGGCTTCGATGATGTCCAGTCTTCAAAACTGTAAGTGGATCTTCGGGGGTTAGTGTTAGGTTTTTTTAAGGGTTTATTGGGTGGGTTTTATTTTTAGATTAGGGGTTTGGGCAATTGAAAAAGAGGTAAATGCCCTTTGAAGGGCAATGCCCATCCAAATGCCCTTTTCAGGGCAATAGGGAACTTAGATTATTTTAGATCAGGTTTTTATTTGCGGGGTTGGTTGTGTGGGTGGTGGGTTTTACTGTTGGGGGGTTGTTTGTATTTTTTTTTACAGGCAAAAGAGCTGATTTACTTGGGGCAATGCCCCGCAAAAGGCCCTTTTAAGGGCTATTGGTAGTTTAGTTTAGACTAGGGGTTTTGTTTATTTTTTGGGGGGGGACTTTTTTTATTTTGATAGGGCTATTAGATTAGGTGTTCAGCGCTGCGGAATCTGTTGGTGCTCTACAAATACCTGATAATAATAATAATAGGTGTAATTAGTTTAAATATGTGATAATGTAATTTTTTATTTTGTGTAATTTAGTGTTTTTTTTTTGTAATTTAGGTAAATGTATTTAATTTAGGTAATTATATTTTATTTAGGTAATTGATTTAATTGTAGTGTAAGGTTAGGTGTTAGTGTAAGACAGGTTAGGTTTTATTTTACAGGTAAATTTGTATTTATTTTAGCTAGGTAGTTAGTAAATAGTTAATATCTATTTAGTAACTATTCTACTTAGTTAAAATAAATACAAACTTGCCTGTGAAATAAAAATAAAACCTGAGCTAGATACCATGTAACTATTAGTTATATTGTAGATAGTTTAGGGTTTATTTTACAGGTAAGTATTTAGTTTTAAATATGAATTATTTAGTTATAAATTGTAGGTTTTATTTAGATTTATTTTAATTATATTTAAGTTAGGGGGTGTTAGGGTTAGGGTTAGGTTTAGGGGTTAATAAATTTAGTATAGTGGCGGAGACATTGGGGGCAGGAGATTAGGGGTTAATAAATGTAGGTAGGTGGCGGAAATGTTAGGGGCAGCAGATTAGGGGTTAATAATATTTAACTAGTGTTTGCGAGGCGGGAGTGCGACAGTTTAGGGGTTAATGTTTATTCTAGTGGTGGCCATGTCCGGAGCGGCAGATTAGGGGTTAATAAGTATAATGTAGGTGTCGGCGATGTTGGGGGTGGCAGATTAGGGGTTAATAAGTGTAAGATTAGGGGTGTTTAGACGCAGGGTTCATGTTAGGGTGTTTGGTGTAAACATAAATTTAGTTTCCCCATAGGAATTAATGGGGCTGCGTTACTGAGCTTTACGCTGCTTTTTTGCAGGTGTTAGACTTTTTTTCAGCCGGCTCTCCTCATTGATGTCCATGAGGAAATCATGCACGAGCACGTAAAAACATAATTTATGTAAGAACTTACCTGATAAATTCATTTCTTTCATATTAGCAAGAGTCCATGAGCTAGTGACGTATGGGATATACATTCCTACCAGGAGGGGCAAAGTTTCCCAAACCTCAAAATGCCTATAAATACACCCCTCACCACACCCACAATTCAGTTTAACGAATAGCCAAGAAGTGGGGTGATAAGAAAAAAGTGCGAAAGCATATAAAATAAGGAATTGGAATAATTGTGCTTTATACAAAAAAATCATAACCACCACAAAAAAGGGCGGGCCTCATGGACTCTTGCTAATATGAAAGAAATGAATTTATCAGGTAAGTTCTTACATAAATTATGTTTTCTTTCATGTAATTAGCAAGAGTCCATGAGCTAGTGACGTATGGGATAATGATTACCCAAGATGTGGATCTTTCCACACAAGAGTCACTAGAGAGGGAGGGATAAAATAAAGACAGCCAATTCCTGCTGAAAATAATCCACACCCAAAATAAAGTTTAATGAAAAACATAAGCAGAAGATTCAAACTGAAACCGCTGCCTGAAGTACTTTTCTACCAAAAACTGCTTCAGAAGAAGAAAATACATCAAAATGGTAGAATTTAGTAAAAGTATGCAAAGAGGACCAAGTTGCTGCTTTGCAAATCTGATCAACCGAAGCTTCATTCCTAAACGCCCAGGAAGTAGAAACTGACCTAGTAGAATGAGCTGTAATCCTCTGAGGCAGAGTTTTACCCGACTCAACATAGGCAAGATGAATTAAAAATTTCAACCAAGATGCCAAAGAAATGGCAGAAGCTTTCTGGCCTTTTCTAGAACCGGAAAAGATGACAAATAGACTAGAAGTCTTTCGAAAAGATTTAGTAGCTTCAACATAATATTTCAAAGCTCTAACAACATCCAAAGAATGCAACGATTTCTCCTTAGAATTCTTAGGATTAGGACATAATGAAGGAACCACAATTTCTCTACTAATGTTGTTGGAATTCACAACTTTAGGTAAAAATTCAAAAGAAGTTCGCAACACCGCCTTATCCTGATGAAAAATCAGAAAAGGAGACTCACAAGAAAGAGCAGATAATTCAGAAACTCTTCTGGCAGAAGAGATGGCCAAAAGGAACAAAACTTTCCAAGAAAGTAATTTAATGTCCAATGAATGCATAGGTTCAAATGGAGGAGCTTGAAGAGCCCCCAGAACCAAATTCAAACTCCAAGGAGGAGAAATTGACTTAATGACAGGTTTTATATACGAACCAGAGCTTGTACAAAACAATGAATATCAGGAAGAATAGCAATCTTTCTGTGAAAAAGAACAGAAAGAGCAGAGATTTGTCCTTTCAAGGAACTTGCGGACAAACCCTTATCTAAACCATCCTGAAGAAACTGTAATATTCTCGGTATTCTAAAAGAATGCCAAGAAAAATGATGAGAAAGACACCAAGAAATATAAGTCTTCCAGACTCTATAATATATCTCTCGAGATACAGATTTACGAGCCTGTAACATAGTATTAATCACAGAGTCAGAGAAACCTCTTTGACCAAGAATCAAGCGTTCAATCTCCATACCTTTAAATTTAAGGATTTCAGATCCTGATGGAAAAAAGGACCTTGTGACAGAAGGTCTGGTCTTAACGGAAGAGTCCACGGTTGGCAAGAGGCCATCCGGACAAGATCCGCATACCAAAACCTGTGAGGCCATGCTGGAGCTACCAGCAGGACAAACGAGCATTCCTTCAGAATCTTGGAGATTACTCTTGGAAGAAGAACTAGAGGCGGAAAGATATAGGCAGGATGATACTTCCAAGGAAGTGATAATGCATCCACTGCCTCCGCCTGAGGATCCCGGGATCTGGACAGATACCTGGGAAGTTTCTTGTTTAGATGGGACGCCATCAGATCTATTTCTGGAAGTTCCCACATTTGAACAATCTGAAGAAATACCTCTGGGTGAAGAGACCATTCGCCCGGATGCAACGTTTGGCGACTGAGATAATCCGCTTCCCAATTGTCTATACCTGGGATATGAACCGCAGAGATTAGACAGGAGCTGGATTCCGCCCAAACCAAAATTCGAGATACTTCTTTCATAGCCAGAGGACTGTGAGTCCCTCCTTGATGATTGATGTATGCCACAGTTGTGACATTGTCTGTCTGAAAACAAATGAACGATTCTCTCTTCAGAAGAGGCCAAAATTGAAGAGCTCTGAAAATTGCACGGAGTTCCAAAATATTGATCGGTAATCTCACCTCCTGAGATTCCCAAACTCCTTGTGCCGTCAGAGATCCCCACACAGCTCCCCAACCTGTGAGACTTGCATCTGTTGAAATTACAGTCCAGGTCGGAAGCACAAAAGAAGCCCCCTGAATTAAACGATGGTGATCTGTCCACCATGTTAGAGAGTGTCGAACAATCGGTTTTAAAGATATTAATTGAGATATCTTTGTGTAATCCTTGCACCATTGATTCAGCATACAGAGCTGAAGAGGTCGCATGTGAAAACGAGCAAAGGGGATCGCGTCCGATGCAGCAGTCATAAGACCTAGAATTTCCATGCATAAGGCTACCGAAGGGAATGATTATGACTGAAGGTTTCGACAAGCTGCAATCAATTTTAGACGTCTCTTGTCTGTTAAAGACAGAGTCATGGACACTGAATCCATCTGGAAACCCAGAAAGGTTACCCTTGTCTGAGGAATCAATTAACTTTTTGGTAAATTGATCCTCCAACCATGATCTTGAAGAAACAACACAAGTCGATTCGTATGAGATTCTGCTAAATGTAAAGACTGAGCAAGTACCAAGATATCGTCCAAATAAGGAAATACCACAATACCCTGTTCTCTGATTACAGACAGAAGGGCACCGAGAACCTTTGTAAAAATTCTTGGAGCTGTAGCTAGGCCAAACGGCAGAGCCACAAACTGGTAATGCTTGTCCAGAAAAGAGAATCTCAGGAACTGATAATGATCTGGATGAATCGGAATATGCAGATATGCATCCTGTAAATCTATTGTGGACATATAATTCCCTTGCTGAACAAAAGGCAAGATAGTCCTTACAGTTACCATCTTGAACGTTGGTATCCTTACATAACGATTCAATATTTTTAGATCCAGAACTGGTCTGAAGGAATTCTCCTTCTTTGGTACAATGAAGAGATTTGAATAAAACCCCATCCCCTGTTCCGGAACTGGAACTGGCATAATTACTCCAGTCAACTCTAGATCTGAAACACAATTCAGAAATGCTTGAGCTTTTACTGGATTTACTGGGACACGGGAAAGAAAAAATCTCTTTGCAGGAGGTCTCATCTTGAAACCAATTCTGTACCCTTCTGAAACAATGTTCTGAATCCAAAGATTGTGAACAGAATTGATCCAAATTTCCTTGAAAAAACGTAACCTGCCCCCTACCAGCTGAGCTGGAATGAGGGCCGCACCTTCATGTGGACTTAGAAGCAGGCTTTGCCTTTCTAGCTGGCTTGGATTTATTCCAGACTGGAGATGGTTTCCAAACTGAAACTGCTCCTGAGGATGAAGGATCAGGCTTTTGTTCTTTGTTGAAACGAAAGGAACGAAAACGATTATTAGCCCTGTTTTTACCTTTAGATTTTTTATCCTGTGGTAAAAAAGTTCCTTTCCCACCAGTAACAGTTGAAATAATAGAATCCAACTGAGAACCAAATAATTTGTTACCCTGGAAAGAAATAGAAAGTAGAGTTGATTTAGAAGCCATATCAGCATTCCAAGTTTTAAGCCATAAAGCTCTTCTAGCTAAAATAGCTAGAGACATAAACCTGACATCAACTCTGATAATATCAAAAATGGCATCACAGATAAAATTATTAGCATGCTGAAGAAGAATAATAATATCATGAGAATCATGATGTGTTACTTGTTGCGCTAACGTTTCCAACCAAAAAGTTGAAGCTGCAGCAACATCAGCCAAAGATATAGCAGGTCTAAGAAGATTACCTGAACACAGATAAGCTTTTCTTAGAAAGGATTCAATTTTCCTATCTAAAGGATCCTTAAACGAAGTACCATCTGACGTAGGAATAGTAGTACGTTTAGCAAGGGTAGAAATAGCCCCATCAACTTTAGGGATTTTGTCCCAAAATTCTAATCTGTCAGACGGTACAGGATATAATTGCTTAAAACGTTTAGAAGGAGTAAATGAATTACCCAATTATCCCATTCTTTGGAAATTACTGCAGAAATAGCATTAGGAACAGGAAAAACTTCTGGAATAACCACAGGAGCTTTAAATACCTTATCCAAACGTTTAGAATTAGTATCAAGAGGACCAGAATCCTCTATTTCTAAAGCAATTAGTACTTCTTTAAGTAAAGAACGAATACATTCCATTTTAAATAAATATGAAGATTTATCAGCATCAACCTCTGAGACAGAATCCTCTGAACCAGAAGAGTCATCAGAATCAGAATGATGATGTTCATTTAAAAATTCATCTGTAGGGAGAGAAGTTTTAAAAGATTTTTTACGTTTACTAGAAGGAGAAATAACAGACATAGCCTTCTTTATGGATTCAGAAATAAAATCTCTTATGTTATCAGGAACATTCTGCACCTTAGATGTTGAAGGAACTGCAACAGGCAATGGTACTTTACTAAAGGAAATATTATCTGCATTAACAAGTTTGTCATGACATTCAATACAAACAACAGCCGGAGGAATAGCTACCAAAAGTTTACAGCAGATACACTTAGCTTTGGTAGATCCAGCACTAGACAACGATTTTCCTGTAGTATCTTCTGACTCAGATGCAACGTGAGACATCTTGCAATATGTAAGAGAAAAAACAACATATAAAGCAAAATTGATCAAATTCCTTAAATGACAGTTTCAGGAATGGGAAAGAATGCCAAAGAACAAGCTTCTAGCAACCAGAAGCAATAAAAAATGAGACTTAAATAATGTGGAGACAAAAGCGACGCCCAAATTTTTTAGCGCCAAATCAGACGCCCACATTATTTGGCGCCTAAATGCTTTTGGCGCCAAAAATGACGCCACATCCGGAACGCCGACATCTTTGGCGCAAAATAACGTCAAAAAAATGACGCAACTTCCGGCGACACGTATGACGCCGGAAACGGAAAATAATTTTTGCGCCAAAAACGTCTGCGCCAAGAATGACGCAATAAAATGAAGCATTTTCAGCCCCCGCGAGCCTAACAGCCCACAGGGAAAAAAGAGTCAAATTTTTGAAGGTAAGAAAAAAATTATTAATTCAAATGCATTATCCCAAATATGAAACTGACTGTCTGAAAAATAAGGAAAGTTGAACATTCTGAGTCAAGGCAAATAAATGTTTGAATACATATATTTAGAACTTTATAAACAAAGTGCCCCACCATAGCTTAGAGTGTCACAGAAAATAAGATTTACTTACCCCAGGACACTCATCTACATGTTTGTAGAAAGCCAAACCAGTACTGAAACGAGAATCAGCAGAGGTAATGGTATATATAAGAGTATATCGTCGATCTGAAAAGGGAGGTAAGAGATGAATCTCTACGACCGATAACAGAGAACCTATGAAATAGACCCCGTAGAAGGAGATCACTGCATTCAAATAGGCAATACTCTCTTCACATCCCTCTGACATTCACTGCACGCTGAGAGGAAAACCGGGCTCCAACTTGCTGCGGAGCGCATATCAACGTAGAATCTAGCACAAACTTACTTCACCACCTCCATCGGAGGCAAAGTTTGTAAAACTGAATTGTGGGTGTGGTGAGGGGTGTATTTATAGGCATTTTGAGGTTTGGGAAACTTTGCCCCTCCTGGTAGGAATGTATATCCCATACATCACTAGCTCATGGACTCTTGCTAATTACATGAAAGAAACCAGCTCACTGCTGCTTTCAGCAGTGCTGGTATTGGAGTGCGGTATGGAGCTCAATTTTGCTCTACGCTCACTTCTTGCCTGTTAAAGCCGGGTTTTAAAAAACCTGTAATACCAGCGCTGTAGGGAAGTGAGCGGTGACAATAACGTGCAAGTTAGCACCACACCCATCATAACGCAAAACTCGTAATCTAGCCACAGAAAGCTGAGCTCCTGACCATGGCACCTTTTAGCAGCACTTTAAGAGAAGAAGAGAAGCCAGCAACTCTGCAGAACACCTTGGCCTGGCATTAGCTTCAAGAAGCAGATTGGGCTCTGATCGGGTGATTCACCCCACTACAACAAGTGTCACGGACAGATGCCTAAACCGCAGCCTGAGTGATGCGCCAGTGCTGCAGCACGCCGTCTGCACAGCCTTTGCAAGCAAATGGCTGCACAGGGACGGCCAGCTACCCAAGGAGCTCCGCACAAGGACAATGGGTTAATCAGCCCATGACAGCTATCACAAAGAGACTTATTAATGTAACAGACTCTACAGTTTACCCTAATATTCCTTTGTTAGTCTGAAGAGCTGGATAACCAGGGCCATATTTTTTCCTTGCACCACATGGCCATTTTATTTCCATGGCATTATATTGTATTGTGCCTTTTTATTATACTATGATGTCTCTTGTGTTACATTTTTATGAATTACTGGCATCTCTGGACTAAGTACTGCATGAATACTTTGTCCTCTATCTTACTCCTAAGAAAGATCATGAGAGGTTAATTATATACAATACCATGCACAGTTTTATGCTGCGTTAACTTACATATTCCTTCAAGCTAGTTGAATTTAGAGATTACAAGTGGAGCACAAACGTTTGTGCGCGATTGATATTGGGTTTTCGCATTCGTTTGCACACAAGTTAAATTGCGCTGGTATTAAAAGTAAACGCGATCGCTTGAGCGCAATTCAAGTTAATGCTCATCGGGTTACCGCATCCTTAGAGCTGTAGTTAAATGTTTGCGAAACAAAAAAGTTTAACAAAACACATAAATACACTACAAAAGTACAGTTACACTCAAAATAACACATCTAATAAAATTATTTCTATACAGACATATATATATATATATATATATATATATACATATAAATACATAAATACATATAAAGACTAATGTATAAGTGCACTGGAGCCCTTTGCAGTTAAAGGAACAGTATGCATCAATTTTCATATAAATGCATGTAATAGACATTACTATAAAGAATAATATGCACAGCTACTGATATAAAAATCCAGTATAAAACCGTTTAAAAACGTAGAAGCTTCCAGTGTAGCTCTTTTTAAAAGGTTACTGGAACACCCACTGCAAGTGGGAAATAGCAGACACTCCCCCCTCCCCTTTCCTTTACATATGAAAAGACCCTTTACACAAACAGAAGCAAGCTGGAGTAGGTATACGTCGGTATTCTCCTAAAACTTTGGGGATTGGTTATTTGTAAATAGATATTCCTATATCTATATACCGTATTGTCCCGAGGCCGTACTTTTTCACCCTAATTTACATTAGGGGTGCAGCCTATAATCGTGTGCGGCCTATAATCAGGGATTTTATCGTTTTTTTGGCTTCCTATCTTTACCTATTTGGGCAGCTCAGTCGGAAGAGATCTTCACACATTGGCTTCTGAGTCCTGACTGCATGTGTAATCGGCACGTGTAGTCAGTGACAGTGAGTGAGTCTGCAGCACGGCAGTCGGTCACAGAGAGCGGCGCCGGCTAGTGCTGATTCTGACTGTCAAGGGAATGCAGAGCCACCTGGAGCTGCAGAGAGTAAAAGGCAGTGACACTGGTGAATATACTGTTGATGCTGGGTGACATTACTCCCTGAAGCGCAACGTAACAATAATGTACCAGTATTATGTATCATGTAGCATCTAACACATAAGTGTGGGCAGTAACCAGCGGACCTCGCCTTGTGATTAAACCACCTTATTGGTAAAGCAGTGACTTATCTATAGCATATTTAATTACTCCACTGCTATTAACACTAACCGCACTGTCCCAGCTCCTTCACTGCTATTAACCCAACCTTTCCCACCTGCAAAAAACAATATCTGACCCATTCCACCTTTAACTGTGATCACCTCAGTTGCAAGCTCCCCTTCTTCCTTAGCAACTCCCTAAATCTAAACACCCATGAGACCTACCCCCAACTGAAAAACCTCTTTCTAAATAAATCCCCCATTGCTTAACCTCTACAGATTCCCCATCATAAAATCTACAAAATAAAGCAAGCTCCCCCCCTCCCCTAAGCTTTCCTCATCTGTATACCAGCTTTTCTGCAATGACCTCAGATAGGGCATGCAATTTTAAACAATTTCCAATTTACTGTTGTCATAAAAATTCCTTGTTGAAAAAAGCTAAACCTAGGTAGGCTCATATGCTAGTTTAATAGCACCAAAATAAAATTTTCTTTAAAATAGCACCAAACGTTAAGGGTGTGGCTTATAACTGGGTGCGGCCTATACCTATATATTATCGTGTATATATATATAGGTATAGATATATAGTACCAAAATACCATCAGATATCTGTAGAAATATGTATTTATGAAAAAAATAGAACACATTCTGCTTTGTGCGCCATTTTTTTTTGCGCACGAGCAGGGTGTTAGATTCCCCCCCCCCAACTTTTTTTGCTCCATTGACTTCTATGGGGGAATAGATTATCATGCGCAATATTGTAAGTTCTGTTTTTTTAGTGCAAAAAGTTTACTTCTGGCGCAATTAGCGCTCTAGCGAAAGCACTAAGCTCATTGACTTTGTCTCAGGACTATCAAATACCATGCAGTCCACACGCAGAGGTGGACCCTACCACATCAGATATGGATAATTACTTACTTCCAAAGCTGACTTTACTTTTTTCTTGTCTCAAGTTGGACAAATAATTAAAGACAGCCTCACAGAAGTGAATAAAGATCTGGTGGTTTGTGAACCAGAGTGATCCAGCTAGAGGAAAATGCAGAAACTGTGACCTAATGACACTGAATTGCTAATTCAACAGACTACTATAATACACCCCCTCCGTGCATAGGTTGAACACTTGAGAGGTTAGAAGCTTAGGATTTGTGGCATCTTAGAAAAAGTTTCTCCACGGCAGATCCTGCCGTATCTTGCATGACTTTTTGTGGCCTTGTTGGTTGAAGAAGATGCAAGTGACATACCCCTAGACACAGAGCCCTGAGGCCACTAGCAGATAAATTTGCATTCACTCAGGACATTATTGTTAAATTTAAAAACTTTGCAAATAGGGAAAAAAGTACACCCACACACAAAAAAACAACCCTTCCAGATAGATGGTCACACTATACAATTTTTGTGGATCTGAGCCCACAAATTTTAATGAAATGTAAAGAAGCTAGATATCTAAGAGACCTTGGCGTTCTCTACGGGTGGGGATTTCCCTTCTGCGTAAAGATAATGAAGGGTGATAAGCTGCCTTTCTACAGAATGACAAAGGATATTGAGTGGCTTTGTTCAACCCCGGGAATAGCACTGACAACACTTCCATCTTTTACCAATTCTGGATCAGCTGACATCAGAGACCTGCCAGCCAAGTCTAAATCACAACACCACACTTGGTCAAAAGTGTCCAGAAAGCGTCCAAAAATAACAATGAGAATGAACCTGAGCCAACTGTGCCCGGGGGAAAGGATGAAGTTACCTGAGATCAATGTGGCACATATCTTATGGGTTTTTTAAAAAATTCTATTTATTAAAGAAACACAGGTACAGTTAAACAATTGTATGCATATACAGAGTGAAAATATAGACTGTTCACAATGCACATTTGAAATAAGCATTACAGATACCCATAGCCACAATGCAGTTATTACTGCAGGCTTCAAATAAGGGCTGCAGAATGTCTTTTTGTTAGCAATCATTATAGTCCTTGGATAGTGTTCGAAATAGAGAAGTCCTTATAAGACAAGCTTTATCAATGTAGTCAGAGAACAGTTCAATAGTTCATGTACAACCGGCTAGATTTAGAGTTTGGCGGCCAAAGGGGTGCGTTAGCTACGCGTGCTTTTTTTCTCCCGCACCTTTTAAATACCGCTGGTATTTAGAGTTCACAGAATGGCTGGGTTTTCAGTGCGTTAGGCTCCAAAAAGGGAGCGTAGAGCATAATTTAACGCCACTGCAACTCTAGATACCAGCGGTGCTTACGGACGCGGCCAGCTTCAAAAACGTGCTCGTGCACAATATCCCCATAGGAAACAATGGGGCAGTTTGAGCTGAAAAAAAACCTAACACCTGCAAAAAAGCAGCGTTCAGCTCTTAACGCAGCCCCATTGTTTTCTATGGGGAAACACTTCCTACGTCTGCACCTAACACTCTAACATGTACCCCGAGTCTAAACACCCCTAACCTTACACTTATTAACCCCTAATCTGCTGCCCCTGCTATCGCTGACCCCTGCATATTATTATTAACCCCTAATCTGCCGCTCCGTATACCGCCGCCACCTACGTTATCCCTATGTACCCCTAATCTGCTGCCCTAACATCGCCGACCCCTATATTATATTTATTAACCCCTAATCTGCCCCCCTCAACGTCGCCTCCACCTGCCTACACTTATTAGCCCCTAATCTGCCGAGCGGACCGCACCGCTACTATAATAAAGTTATTAACCCCTAATCCGCCTCAATCCCACCTCAATAACCCTATAATAAATAGTATTAACCCCTAATCTGCCCTCCCTAACATCGCCGACACCTAACTTCAATTATTAACCCCTAATCTGCCGACCGAATCTCGCCGCTACTGTAATAAATGGATTAACCCCTAAAGCTAAGTCTAACCCTAACACTAACACCCCCCTAAGTAAGGGCATTTTTTATTTTGGGGAGCTTTGTTATTTTATTAGGGGGCTTAGAGTAGGTGTAATTAGTTTAAAATTGTTGTAATATTTTTCTAATGTTTGTAAATATTTTTTTATTTTTTGTAACTTAGTTCTTTTTTATTTTTTGTACTTTAGTTAGTTTATTTCATTGTATTTATTTGTAGCTATTGTATTTAATTAATGTATTGATAGTGTAGTGTTAGGTTTAATTGTAGATAATTGTAGGTATTTTATTTAATTAATTTATTGATAGTGTAGTGTTAGGTTTAATTGTAACTTAGGTTAGGATTTATTTTACAGGTAATTTTGTAATTATTTTAACTATTTTAGCTATTAAATAGTTCTTAACTATTTAATAGCTATTGTACCTGGTTAAAATAAATACAAAGTTACCTGTAAAATAAATATTAATCCTAAAATAGCTACAATATAATTATAATTTATATTGTAGCTATATAAGGGTTTATTTTACAGGTAAGTATTTAGCTTTAAATAGGATTAATTTATTTAATAAGAGTTAATTTATTTCGTTAGATTTAAATTATATTTAACTTAGGGGGGTGTTAGTGTTAGGGTTAGACTTAGCTTTAGGGGTTAATCCATTTATTACAGTAGCGGCGAGATTCGGTCGGCAGATTAGGGGTTAATAATTGAAGTTAGGTGTCGGCGATGTTAGGGAGGGCAGATTAGGGGTTAATACTATTTATTATAGGGTTATTGAGGCGGGAGTGAGGCGGATTAGGGGTTAATAACTTTATTATAGTAGCGGTGCGGTCCGCTCGGCAGATTAGGGGTCAATAAGTGTAGGCAGGTGGTGGCGACGTTGAGGGGGGCAGATTAGGGGTTAATAAATATAATATAGGGGTCGGCGGTGTTAGGGGCAGCAGATTAGGGGTTCATAGGGATAATGTAGGTGGCAGCGGTGTGCGGTCGGCAGATAAGGGGTTAAAATTTTGTAATAGAGTGGCGGCGATGTGGGGGGACCTCGGTTTAGGGGTACATAGGTAGTTTATGGGTGTTAGTGTACTTTAGAGCACAGTAGTTAAGAGCTTTATAAACCGGCGTTAGCCCAGAAAGCTCTTAACTACTGACTATTTTCTGTGGCTGGAGTTTTGTCGTTAGATTTCTAACGCTCACTTCAGCCACGACTCTAAATACCGGCGTTAGAAAGATCCCATTGAAAAGATAGGATATGCAATTGATGTAAGGGGATCTGCGGTATGGAAAAGTCGTGGCTGCAAAGTGAGCGTTAGACCCTTTAATGACTGGCTCCAAATACCAGAGGGCGGTAAAAACCAGCGTTAGGAGCCTCTAACGCTGGTTTTGACGGCTACCGCCCAACTCTAAATCTAGGCCTATGTTCCTTATTTTTTATAATACAATAAACAAAACATCTTAACCAAACAAAAATATGTAAACTAAACACCTCCCTAATTAATCCAGAGATTAGAGGTATGCCATCCTCATTATGTATATAGGAAAAAGAACAGTATATGTGCTCTCCAGTACTGTAAGGTTAACAAACTTATGCATTTGATTAAACAATGAGCCTGCCAAGGTTTAATTGATACGAGCGCTCATGAAGAGAAATATCCGATGCTATTAATGAGTTACTCTGTCTGATAGTTATACTTTAATAAACAGTGTTCTAGTGGTTCACTAAGGAGATATAAATATGTATGATATGTGAGAGCCCAATTTACTGAGAGTGAAATAATCTATATGAGTTAGTGTTGAAAAGGCCACCTGCAAAGACTTTTTATTTCCCATGGCATGCCTAAAGAAAGTAATATTAGCAATACACGCACCACCAGCCCGAATATGCTTGTTTTAAAAGATGTGAATGAGGTTAAATTACAGTGAAATTAAGGTGTGACTCTCCTGAGTATAGACTGCTAGTGGCTTATAGCGCGTGTAAAAGACCACGTTATTAAAGATAACCAGGACACCTATGAATTAACCATATTAAAATTTAACAGGGTAATCGGACTTATTGAAAATAACTAACTGTTTCTACTAACATCTATGAGAGTTGAAACATCAGAGTAAGAAAAGCAGCATTTTGGAAGCAGGTTAAAATCTCCCTCCCACTCGCCACTACCGGCTGTCTGAAAGAGTATAATAAATTACATGCAAGTATTGAATAAATCACTAGTTTGCAGAAATACAGGTTGATCAGCTGGTTCTACCTGTAATGAATACAGCGTTGCGGATATGAGTGATTACAAGTCCCCCACTACCTTACGTACATTATCCCTTAGGAAGCTAAAATAAAAACAGTAAAACAACTAAAACCAAACCTATGTGCAACAACAACACACAACATAGCCAGGTTTAAAACAAGTTGGGGCATCTGCTGACTAACAGGTTTACATACTGGATGGAATTAATACATGCGGATATTCAAAGATGCTGGGTATTTTACAGTTGTATATAAACTAGACAAGGATATCAGCTCATAAATCTATTTCCATACCCAGTCAGCTGTTACAAAGGGCCGTAACAATAAACAGATTACCCGACCTCAGCACGGGATGAAGCATGGCATCCATGCCTCAGGAGTATGCAACTTTTTAGCGGAGGGAAAAGGAGCTGCCTTGTAACGGGACTTAGATACAGCAGTGCATCAAAGGGGCAGCTGCCACATCTCAAGTCCAACTTCAGGTGTTGCAAGGAAGTAGTATCCTGCTGTGGATCAAATGCAGCTGTGGCTTGGATCACAACGTCGCCATCTGCTCCCCGTGTATATAACTTATAGCTTGAATGTTGGTAGTTTCGGGAGCTGCTGTGTTATTCTTCTCCGCCTGACCAAGACATTGTTCAGCCGTGCCGTCTAGGCACAATGATGAGTTGACGGCATGAGAGCAGGACTGAAAAGGATTTGGAACATAGACTGTGGAGCATTTAGCGCCCACATTTTTTCTGAATGCCAAGAATACTTGGATCTGGTGTTTTTCTGTAGGAGTAAGTGTTGGGTGTATGGAAGACATTCATGTTGTTAGTTATCCCCATCTCCAATATGACCAGGTAGTTCAGTTGGGGTAAAAGAGTAGGGGAGTGTGGCTCCTCCATCCGTGCTATCATGCCGGTATCCAAAGTGTCTGCTTTCAGATTAGTTAGTGAGGTCTGGACAAATTGGAGTTATTTTAGGGTGTTTGGGTGCGCAAAGCTCCCACATTTCACAGAGAAGTTCCCCCATAGCTGTTGTTAGGGAATACAATAGTGGTGCAAAGACATTGATTAGGGCTTCAGTAATGTGCACCATCCTGTTTATCGGAGTGAGCACGTCTACAGGCTCAAAGGCGAAATTTGACTTTTTAGTGCCTTCTTGGTAGCCAGGAGTTGTAATGTCCTGATCCTATAAGTTTCCCAGGCAAACTTGTTGCCAAGGGAAGTCTGGATGGCTGGAGATTCTGCCACACTGCATTCATAAGCAAGTTTAAATCACAAAGCATTGTGAAGCTGTGGCCATCTTGGAAAGCCGCCTACCAGAAGTCCCGTTTCTTTTATTTATTGAATTTTTTTAATTAATTTTCAAAAACCAGACAAATCCAACAATTTGTTTTACTTCTCCAAGGAGCATTCCCTGCACTTCTGTATGTGAAAGAAAGAAAAGCCCAGTGCAATATAGCATTACATGACATGAAAGTTCTGCTGCATTTACTTTGTGCTTTGTATTTTATATCACGTTACACTTCAGATTAACTTTTATTACATTTAAACTTTGCACTATTTTGTATTTTATTTTGTATACCTCAGTGTATTCAGGATTGTGATTTTACAAATTCTGATTATGCATTCACAGTTTCTGTGTAACTTTAACAAATTACTCTCATATTTTGTATATCTATGTATATCTTGTACAAATTACATTTGCATTTCTTCTATTTAAATTGAAAACTGTCAGTTTCCCAGTGAGCTTCATAACTTTCTATGAGACTAATAATCAAACATTTTCTAGTTTGGAGAGATTGCAGAGCATACTTCACCTTTTCTAAGAAAAGGGGAAGAACCTGGATTTCCCAGAGAGATGAGAGATGCCTTCCATAGAAAGTAATGAAGCTCTCTGGAATATAATATCTCTCATGGGAGAGAGAAGGTAACTGGAGAACGCCTGGGGCTGATATAAAGATTCAGTTTGCATGAATTATAAATTAAACTGAACTGTTTTCACTACTGTTTAGCTTGGATTTGTCTACATTTTATTATATATTACAGTACTGTGATTTTTGAACAAACTTCACCTGCATACCTGCTTGTATAAACTGCTTACAAATTTTCACAAGACTGTTGAGAGAGCTTTAAACATACCCTAGGAATTGCCCTGTTCAGCCCAGGGAACTGCCCTGTCCCTACCACTTTCTGAAACTGTCAGTTTTAGTTCACAATGGAGCAAATACAAAGTGCAATGTAATTTGTAAAAGTTACACAGAAATATACAAAGTATTATCCTAGTTTACTAAAGTAACACAGAAACTTTCAAAACATAATCAGAATTTGTAGAATCATTGCTAGAGCTTAATCTAAATTATTAAAATATAAATGTGAAAGTGGAAAGCTTAAATGCAATAATATTGAAATGACCCAATCTGAAATGTAAAGCGATATAACTACAAATCACAAAGTAAAACATATCTCATATCATGAAGTGCTATATTGCACTGGGCTTGTCTCTACTACACATACAGAAATGAGAGCGATCTCACAGTGCTGGAGAGTTCCACCCTTTCTCTTTTGAATACCCAGTGAGTTCAGCCACTGTGAAGTCTGAACTGCAATATATCTTGAAGCTGGAGAATCATTTGAACATCAGGGCCTAAATAATTTGCTAATAGTTCTTAAGTCATATATTTTTCACAATAAACAACATTAAGATAAAGTTTATTTCCCAAATGTGAAGAGCTTGTATTCCCCACAAAAAAAGTTGGTAACTCTGAACTGTTTCAGAAAAAATCAAAGGGATGTTGTACTTTTTCAGGAGATACATTTTCTCAAAACTAATAAGCCAATATTTTCTTCCACAAATACAAGGGTACTTTAATTCTAATGTGATTAAGACAAATGGAGTGGGTATACTTTTCCATTTAAATATATCCTTTCAATTATTAAATCCAGTAGTAGGTAGGTAGGAAGGTAGATTTATCATTCACATATGCCTAATACATAACAGACCGATTACTGTTGCCAGTAATGTCAGACAGGCACCCTGTCTTAAGAAAACAATACAAAATATATTAGAAGTTATTCTAGATTCTCTTATTCGAGAAGCCCTTTGAAGAAGAGGTCACTAAAAAGTTTTAAGGATAGTCTCCCATTCTATTGTTTGTAACTATAACTTTTACTTCCACCCCAGAAAAGTGTACACAAGGCTTGATTATTTGTTTATAGAAAAGTTAAGTCTCTTTCTAGTTGTTAACTGAAATATAAACAATACAACCTGGTAAGACCAGGTGGAAATCACTGTGGCATTGATGTCCACCCCACTGACACCATTTCTGTGGAAACTAGATGAGTCCACATTAAACCACCCTGACAATTGTACTGCTCTTACTAAATGCCCACAAGAATATTTCCCCCACAATGCTAGTCACAATGATAATCCACAACTCTTATGGGAGACTCATAAGGCAGTGATTAGAGGGGAGTGTATCAAACTGAAAGCATCAATTAAAAAGAAAAACATATTGTACTCTGCTCATCTTGAACAAATAGCACAAAAACTCGTCCATTTAAAAGAAAAAAAAAAGGAAATTTGTGGGGGAGAGTAGAGCAGGCACTTTGTTGTCAAATGCTCTTAGGAAAAAAAAAAAACATTCACCAGATAATTGCTCTAGATAAGACAGAGCATTATAGGAGTCAGCAAATTGTAGATATTTTTTACTATAGTGACTTGTAAAGCCTACTAACCTCATGCGCAGCACCCAATGACAACACTATGGCCCAATATATTGCAGATGCTAACTTACCTAAATTTCCAGACCAGAAGGAGGCTCTCTTAGAAGAGCCTATAATACTACTGGAGATACTAATAGTGATTGAAAAATTACTCAGTGGTAAGAGCACTGGTACAGAGAGCCTATAAAATAAATATTATAAAATATTTAAACGAATATTGGCACCATACTTGTTACATGTTTTGAATTCTCTTGATGAGGACATTCAGCTTTCAAAATAGATACTCTCTGCCTTCCTATCCGTAATCCCCAAACAAGGTAAAGAGCCAACAGTCCCAACAAATTATTACCCCATCTCTTTGCTAAATACGAATTCAATCTTGTTACAAATCATACATGTGGATCAAACTGGATTTGTTTCCCATAGTGAAGCATGTGATAACATAATTAGAGTCTTAAAATTAATTGAACATGTGAAGAGATCTCATGATGGTATGCTTCTCCTGACACCGGGAAAGTTTTTGGGGCTTTCTAAACCATACTGTAGTGAATATTGGCCTCAGTTTACATTCTCAGCCTTCCTCTAGGAATAAAGTTAACTATATATTATTGGAAAGTTTAGACATTAAAAACGGCACTTGCCAGGGGTGTCCTCTTTCCCCAATCATTTTTTGCAAACCATGGAGAAACTTACTGTCCACCTTTGTTCCAGTGATCAGATAGAAGGGGTATGAATAAGTACAAATGAGCATAAACTGACACTTTCTGCAGACAATGTACTTCTATCATTAATTTCTACAGATACTTTGCTCCTGGTTTTGATAAAGGAGTTTGAGGTGTTTGGCAACTTTTCCAAATATTTGATCAATGATTTAAAATCAGAGATGCTTAAATGGGCACAAAACCATTTTTTCCCCTTTATTTCATTATTTACTTCTATTGTCTTCATTCTCTTGGTACAAATGACAAGACACATTTATGTGCAGCCACCAATCAGCAGCTAGATCCCAGTGGTGCATTGTGTTTTCTAAGCCTACCTAGATGTGACGTACAGCCCCTCCTGATCAGTAGACATGTGCGGTTCGTTTCGGATTAATTCGGAAATTCGGTAAATTCGGTAAATTCGGAGATTCGGATAGATTCGGATTTCCGAATTAAAATACTTCCGAATCTACCGAATGAATCCGAAATAGCTGCCGTATCTCCGAATAAATCCGAATTAGCTCGTTAAAATTCGGCATTTCCCCATAGGAAACAATGGGAGTTTTGGCTGAAAAAAAACTAACACCGCAGCCCCATTGTTTCCTATGGGGAAACACTAAGTCTGCACCTAACACCCTAACATGTACCCCGAGTCTCTAAACACCCCTAATCTAACACTTATTAACCCCTAATCTGCTGCCTCCGCTATCGCTGACACCTGCATTATTTTATTAACCCCTAATCTGCCGACCGAATATCGCCGCCACCTACATTATAACTATTAACCCCTAATCTGCTGTCCCTAACACCGCCGACCCCTACATTATAGTTATTAACCCCTAATCTGCCCCCCCACGTCGCCGCAATCTAACTACAAGTATTAACCCCTAATCTGCCGACCCGATATCGCCGCCGCCTACATTATAACTATTAACCCCTAATCTGCTGTCCCTAACACCGCCGACCCCCTACATTATAGTTATTAACCCCTAATCTGCCCCCCCCAACGTCGCCGCAATCCTAACTACAAGTATTAACCCCTAATCTGCCGACCCGATATCGCCGCCGCCTACATTATAGCTATTAACCCCTAATCTGGTGTCCCTAACACCCGCCGACCCCTACATTATAGTTATTAACCCCTAATCTGCCCCCCCCAACGTCGCCGCAATCTAACTACAAGTATTAACCCCTAATCTGCCGACCCGATATCGCCGCCGCCTACATTATAGCTATTAACCCCTAATCTGCTGTCCCTAACACCGCCGACCCCTACATTATAGTTATTAACCCCTAATCTGCCTCCCCCCAACGTCGCCACAATCTAACTACAAGTATTAACCCCTAATCTGCCGACCGCAAATCACCGCCACTATAATAAATGTATTAACCCCTAAACCGCCGCACTCCCGCCTCGCAAACACTATAATACATTTTATTAACCCCTAATCTGCCCTCCCTAACATCGCCGCCACCTACCTACAATTATTAACCCCTAATCTCCCGCCCCCAACGTCGCCGCTACTATAATAAGGTTATTAACCCCTAAACCTAAGTCTAACCCTAACACTAACACCCCCTAACTTAAATATAATTTAAATAAAACGAAATAAGTTTACTATAGTTAAATAAATGAATCCTATTTAAAACTAAAGACTTACCTGTAAAATAAACCCTAAGATAGCTGCAATATAACTAATAGTTACATTGTAGCTATTTTAGGATTTATTTTTATTTTACAGGCAACTTTGTATTTATTTTAACTAGGTACAATAGTTATTAAATAGTTAATAACTATTTAATAACTACCTAGCTAAAACAAATACAAATTTACCTGTAAAATAAATCCTAACCTAAGTTACAATTACACCTAACACTACACTATCATTTAATTAATTAAATAAATGACTCATATTTAAAACTAAATACTTACCTGTAAAATAAACCCTTATATAGCTGCAATATAACTAATAGTTACATTGTAGCTATTTTAGCATTTATATTTATTTTACAGGCAACTTTGTATTTATTTTAACTAGGTACAATAGCTATTAAATAGTTATTGACTAATTAATAGCTACCTAGTTAAAATAATTACAAAATTACCTGTAAAATAAATCCTAACCTAAGTTACAATAAAACCTAACACTACACTATCATTAAATAAATTAACTACAAGTACCTACAATTATCTACAATTAAATAAACTAAAGTACAAAACCCCCCCACTAAATTACAAAAAATAAAAACCACTAAATTACAAAAAATAAAAAAATATTACAAGAATTTTAAACTAATTACACCTAATCTAAGCCCCCTAATAAAATAACAAAGCCCCCCAAAATAAAAAAAATGCCCTAACCTATACTAAATTACAAAAGTTAACAGCTCTATTACCTTACCAGCCCTGAACAGGGCCTTTTGCGGGGCATGCCCCAAAGAAAACAGCTCTTTTGCCTGTAAAAAAAAAACACAATCCCCCCCCCCCACATTACAACCCACCACCCACATACCCCTACTCTAACCCAAACCAACCTTAAATAAACCTAACACTACCCCCCTGAAGATCTCCCTACCTTGAGTCGTGTTCACCCAGCCGGGCCGAAGTCTTCATCCGATGGGGCAGAAGAGGACATCCAGACCGGCAGAAGTCTTCATCCAAGCGGGGCAAGAAGAGGTCTTCCATCCATCATACAAGTACCAAAATACAAACAAACACTAAATTACCAAAAATAATAAAATATTACAATAATTTTAAACTAATTACACCTAATCTAAGCCCCCTACTAGCTATTAATATAGCTTCAATATAACTAATAGTTACATTGTAGAAAAAAAATCAGATTGACCTCGCATTCTATTGGCTGTTCCGATCAGCCAATAGAATGCGAGCTCAATCTGATTGGCTGATTGGATCAGCCAATCGGATTGAACTTGAATCTGATTGGCTGATTGAATCAGCCAATCAGATTTTTCCTACCTTAATTCCGATTGGCTGATAGAATCCTATCAGCCAATCGGAATTCAAGGGACGCCATCTTGGATGACGTCACTTAAAGGTACAGTCACCTAGTCGTCGGATCAAGAAAGAAGAGGATGCTCTGCGTGGGATGTCTTCAGGATGCTGCCGCTCCGCTCCGGATGGATGAACAGAGAAGATGCCGCCTGGATCAAGACTTCTGATGGATGGGAAGACCTCTTCTTGCCCCGCTTGGATGAAGACTTCTGCCGGTCCTGGATGTCCTCTTCTGCCCCATCGGATGAATACTTCGGCCCGCTGGGTGAAGACACGGTAGAGAGAGATCTTCAGGGGGGTAGTGTTAGGTTTATTTAAGGGGGGTTTGGGTTAGAGTAGGGGTATGTGGGTGGTGGGTTGTAATGTGGGGGGGGGTATTGTGTTTTTTTTTACAGGCAAAAGAGCTGTTTTCTTTGGGGCATGCCCCGCAAAAGGCCCTGTTCAGGGCTGGGTAAGGTAATAGAGCTGATTACTTTTGTAATTTAGTATAGGGTAGGGCATTTTTTTTATTTTGGGGGGCTTTGTTATTTTATTAGGGGGCTTAGATTAGGTGTAATTAGTTTAAAATTCTTGTAATTTTTTTTATTTTTTGTAATTTAGTGGTTTTTTTTTTGTACTTTAGTTTAGTTTATTTCATTGTATTTAATTGTAGGTACTTGTAGTTAATTTATTTAATGATAGTGTAGTGTTAGGTTTAATAGTAACTTAGGTTAGGATTTATTTTACAGGTAATTTTGTAATTATTTTACTAGGTAGCTATTAAACAGTAAATATCTATTTAATAGCTATTGTACCTGGTTAAAATAAATACAAAGTTGCCTGTAAAATAAATATAAATGCTAAAATAGCTACAATGTAACTATTAGTTATATTGTAGCTATATTAGGGTTTATTTTACAGGTAAGTATTTAGTTTTATATAGGATTAATTTATTTAGTTAATTTAATGACAGTGTAGTGTTAGGTGTAATTGTAACTTAGGTTAGGGTTTATTTTACAGGTAAATTTGTATTTATTTTAGCTAGGTAGTTATTAACTATTTAATAGCTATTGTACCTAGTTAAAATAAATACAAAGTTGCCTGTAAAATAAATATAAATCCTAAAATAGCTACAATGTAACTATTAGTTATATTGAAGCTATATTAATAGCTAGTAGGGGGCTTAGATTAGGTGTAATTAGTTTAAAATTATTGTAATATTTATTATTCTTGCTAATTTAGTGTTTGTTTGTTTTTTTTGTACTTTTCTGATGGATGGAAGACCTCTTCTTGCCCCGCTTGGATGAAGACTTCTGCCGGTCTGGATGTCCTCTTCTGCCCCATCGGATGAAGACTTCGGCCCGGCTGGGTGAACACGACTCAAGGTAGGGAGATCTTCAGGGGGGTAGTGTTAGGTTTATTTAAGGGGGGTTTGGGGTTAGAGTAGGGGTATGTGGGTGGTGGGTTGTAATGTGGGGGGGGGTATTGTGTTTTTTTTTTACAGGCAAAAGAGCTGTTTTCTTTGGGGCATGCCCCGCAAAAGGCCCTGTTCAGGGCTGGTAAGGTAATAGAGCTGTTAACTTTTGTAATTTAGTATAGGGTAGGGCATTTTTTTTTATTTTTGGGGGCTTTGTTATTTTTATTAGGGGGCTTAGATTAGGTGTAATTAGTTTAAAATTCTGTAATATTTTTTTATTTTTTGTAATTTAGTGGGGGGGTTTTGTACTTTAGTTTAGTTTTTTTAATTGTATTTAATTGTAGGTACTTGTAGTTAATTTATTTAATGATAGTGTAGTGTTAGGTTTAATTGTAACTTAGGTTAGGATTTATTTTACAGGTAATTTTGTAATTATTTTAACTAGGTAGCTATTAAATAGTCAATATCTATTTAATAGCTATTGAACCTAGTTAAAATAAATACAAAGTTGCCTGTACAATAAATATAAATGCTAAAATAGCTACAATGTAACTATTAGTTATATTGCAGCTATATTAGGGTTTATTTTACAGGTAAGTCTTTAGTTTTATATAGGATTCATTTATTTAGTTAATTTAATGATAGTGTAGTGTTAGGTGTAATTGTAACTTAGGTTATGATTTATTTTACAGGTAAATTTGTATTTATTTTAGCTAGGTAGTTATTAAATAGTTATTAACTATTTAATAGCTATTGTACCTAGTTAAAATAAATACAAAGTTGCCTGTAAAATAAATATAAATCCTAAAATAGCTACAATGTAACTATTAGTTATATTGGAAGCTATATTAATAGCTAGTAGGGGGCTTAGATTAGGTGTAATTAGTTTTAAAATTATTGTAATATTTTATTATTTTTTGTAATTTAGTGTTTGTTTGTATTTTGGTACTTGTATGATGGATGGAAGACCTCTTCTTGCCCCGCTTGGATGAAGACTTTCTGCCGGTCTGGATGTCCTCTTCTGCCCCATCGGATGAAGACTTCGGCCCGGCTGGGTGAACACGACTCAAGGTAGGGGAGATCTTTCAGGGGGGTAGTGTTAGGTTTATTTAAGGGGGGTTTGGGTTAGAGTAGGGGTAATGTGGGTGGTGGGTTGTAATGTGGGGGGGGATTGTGTGTTTTTTTTTACAGGCAAAAGAGCTGTTTTCCTTTGGGGCATGCCCCGCAAAGGGCCCTGTTCAGGGCTGGTAAGGTAATAGAGCTGTTAACTTTTGTAATTTAGTATAGGGTAGGGCATTTTTTTTATTTTGGGGGGGCTTTGTTATTTTATTAGGGGGCTTAGATTAGGTGTAATTAGTTTAAAATTCTTGTAATATTTTTTTATTTTTTGTAATTTAGTGTTTGTTTTTGTTTGTAATTTAGTGGGGGGGGGGGGTTTGTACTTTAGTTTATTTAATTGTAGATAATTGTAGGTACTTGTAGTTAATTTATTTAATGACAGTGTAGTGTTAGGTTTAATTGTAACTTAGGTTAGGATTTATTTTACAGGTAATTTTGTAATTATTTTAACTAGGTAGCTATTAATTAGTCAATAACTATTTAATAGCTTTTGTACCTAGTTAAAATAAATACAAAGTTGCCTGTAAAATAAATATAAATGCTAAAATAGCTACAATATAACTAATAGTTACATTGTAGCTATTTTAGCATTTATTTTACAGGTAAGTCTTTAGTTTTTATATAGGATTCATTTATTTAGTTAATTTAATGATAGTGTAGTGTTAGGTGTAATTGTAACTTAGGTTAGGATTTATTTTACAGGTAAATTTGTATTTATTTTAGCTAGGTAGTTATTAAATAGTTATTAACTATTTAATAACTATTGTACCTAGTTAAAATAAATACAAAGTTGCCTGTAAAATAAAAATAAATCCTAAAATAGCTACAATGTAACTATTAGTTATATTGCAGCTATATTAGGGTTTATTTTACAGGTAAGTCTTTAGTTTTAAATAGGATTCATTTATTTAACTATAGTAAACTTATTTCGTTTTATTTAAATTTATATTTAAGTTAGGGGGTGTTAGTGTTAGTGGGTTAGACTTAGGGTTTAGGGGTTAATAACCTTATTATAGTAGCGAGCGACATGGGGGCGGGGAGATTAGGGGTTAATAATTGTAGGTAGGTGGCGGCGATGTTAGGGAGGGCAGATTAGGGGTTAATAAAATGTATTAATAGTGTTTGCGAGGCGGGAGTGCGCGGTTTAGGGGTTAATACATTTATTTATAGTGGCGGGCGATTTGCGGTCGGCAGATTAGGGGTTAATACTTGTAGTTAGATTGTGGCGACGTTGGGGGGAGGCAGATTAGGGGTTAATAGACTATAATGTAGGGGTCGGGCGTGTTAGGGACAGCAGATTAGGGGTTAATAGTCTATAATGTAGGCGGCGGCGATATCGGGTCGGCAGATTAGGGGTTAATACTTGTAGTTAGATTGCGGCGACGTGGGGGGGCAGATTAGGGGATTAATCTACTATAATGTAGGGGTCGGCGTTTTAGGGACAGCAAGGATTAGGGGTTATAAGCTATAATGTAGGCGGCGGCGATATCGGGTCGGCAGATTAGGGGTTAATACTTGTAGTTAGATTGCGGCGACGTTGGGGGGGGCAGATTAGGGGTTAATAACTATAATGTAGGGGTCGGCGATGTTAGGGACAGCAGATTAGGGGTTAATAGCTATAATGTAGGCGGCGGCGATATCGGGTCGGCAGATTAGGGGTTAATACTTGTAGTTAGATTGCGGCGACGTTGGGGGGGGGCAGATTAGGGGTTAATAACTATAATGTAGGGGGTCGGCGGTGTTAGGGACAGCAGATTAGGGGTTAATAGTTATAATGTAGGCGGCGGCGATATCGGGTCGGCAGATTAGGGGTTAATACTTGTAGTTAGATTGCGGCGATGTTGGGGGGGGGCAGATTAGGGGTTAATAACTATAATGTAGGGGTCGGCGGTGTTAGGGACAGCAGATTAGGGGTTAATAGCTATAATGTAGGCGGCGGCGATATCGGGTCGGCAGATTAGGGGTTAATACTTGTAGTTAGATTGCGGCGACGTTGGGGGAGGCAGATTAGGGGTTAATAACTATAATGTAGGGGTCGGCGGTGTTAGGGACAGCAGATTAGGGGTTAATAGCTATAATGTAGGTTGCGGCGATATCCGATCGGCAGATTAGGGGTTAAATAATGTTATTATAGGGTTTGCGATGTGGGGGGGCCTCGGTTTAGTGGTTCATAGGTAGTTTATGGGTGTTAGTGACTTAGTGTACTAAATGGGTGTTAGTGTACTAAAAAAATACCGAATTTCGGAACGGAATAGAACCGAATTCAGCCGAATCCGAATAAATCCGAAACGAATTTATTCGGATCCGAATAAATCCGAAACAAATTTATTCAAATTTTGCCGAATCCGATTTGATCCGAAACGAAATTCAAAAAGTCCGAATCGATCCGAACCGAAAACGAACCAAATTTTTTAGCGGTGCACATGTCTACTGATCAGACTGTGCAGGCAAGGCTGTGACTGTAATGGCAAAATGATGTAATTGCCACACATACAAATAATAACCCAATGGTATATAGAGTATATGAGTACCAAGCTGTATACCCAAAACAAGTGGGCATGTGGGCTGCTCCTCTTCAACAAAACTCCTGTAGAACAAGTGGTATCCAATCTAAAAAACAGAAACAGGGCACTGCAATGTTGTGATATCTTCAGACTCCAAAACGTGATATATATATATATAGAAAGTAACGTACTCACAAATTTGTATGCACTCAAACAGTGCTATTGTTGCAGGCTGTACTGTTAGAAGCCACCCAGCTGACTTGCATATGGCCTCAAATCTTGTACAGGAATGAAACCCTGCAGCAAGTATCAGAATAAGAGAGATGAGCTAAAACCGATACTGCTGACTTATGCTGGAACCAATCGCCAGAACAAATATCCGAAAAGGAAAAGTGGCCCAAACTAGATACTGTTAAGTGTGCAATATCCTCCTTGCTTCCAGAATGAACTCAGATTGGCAAAAGAATATGCTAAAAAATGCTTTAAATAAAACTTTTAAAATACAACATAAAAGAACTTAGCTCACAACGCATTTCTCGGTTTACCGTTTCATCAGGATTGGTTCCAGCATTGGATCTGAGGCTTCAATAATAGCACTGTTTGAGTGCATACAAATTTGTGAGTATGTTTCTTTCTACATATATAACGTTTTGGAGTCTGAAGATATCACACCCTTTGGGCACCCTGTTTATGTTTTTTGTTTTTTTAAGGCTGTTACTGTGATGCAGGGATGAAAGAGTTAACAAAACACTTTCTTAACTATTCTAGCTCCAAAAAGTACAAAAATCCCTTTAATCACCACTGCCCTATCTGCATCTATAACTCCAAATGCTGCCACTTCAAAAAGATAGTTAAAATTAGGAGTCCTTTGTCCCATACTACATAGATTATATCCCAAAATCCCAATATGGTAAACAAAATCTATCTAAAAAACACAGTATTAATATTACTAGTCTCCTTCATTAATATGGTTCAAACATTAGACAAAGGCAAAACTTAATAAAGGAACATTTATTATGAGCAAAAATTAGTCACAGTGAATTTATATAAAAAAAACTGTTAACAAACAATTTACACACAGCAAACAGTTTATAAAATATAAAGGAGAAATAACAGAAATCTGTAAGACATAAGAGAGACAGATGCGCCACATGGCCCAATATTCATATATATCATAGTTAAATTTCAATAATCTAGGGCGCCCCCTATCTTATAGGATAACAGAAATCTGTACCTTTATTAAAGTCTTTTGTTCCCAGGGAAATGGAATTAGGAAATGGACAGATACACTGTTATGCACATTTTCCCAATTAAAAATAGCAAAGTTATATTGTTGAAATCAAAGTTATATACACTTAACTCTGATTTCTTGACCAAACCTCCTTCCAGAAGGGGCCAGGGAAGTACCCACCCCTCTCTTTTATGACATGTCATAAAGCTCTGAATCTTTGGCTGAAACTTATGTCTGTTACTTATATCTAGTTCATATACACAGATAGGCTATCCCTCTGTGATGTAATGAGGATTATTTTGATACCAAATATGACATGTTCAGCAGAAGAGGTGTCTGAAAGACCTAATATTAATAAAATCTTAATCTAATTTGATCCAACAATAACCCTTTATTGACCTCAGGCCAATGCCTGGATCGAGACACTGTGTTCTATCACTCTCTCTTTTGACAGGTTGGGGATATAAACTGGACTTCCTGGATAGAGGCACTGTGTTTTATCACTCTCTGTGTTGACAGGGTGGGGCAAAAAACTCACCTTAGGCAATAAAGTTCTTTCTAGTGAAGCAAAACATTTAACCCACAGATAAAAAGTTAACCCTTTGTGCCTAAAATCATGAGGCCTTTGTGACACTAGATATGCATTTTAACAAAGGATATCAATAGAATAATAGACATAAATTGGAAAGTTATTTAAAATCACATGCTGTAACTGAATCATGAAATAAAAAATGGGTTCCTTTAATATCTATTTGGATCCTTCCATTATCTATGTGATGTTTGCCCATACAAACAACAAACAACTTCCCTTAAATATTTGGGAGTCAATGTCACTTTGACGCAGGTGGGCTTATTCTTTTTTAATCATGAAACTTTATACCACAACATACATAAAGGGCCCCATGTTTTAAGAGCGATGTGGACAATGTTCTCAACTTAAGAACCTGCCCACACAATTGCTCAATGAATGGGCACTGGATCCTGTAAGTCCACTGCCCGTTTGCACCCTTACACACTACCATGAGACCAATTGCAGAGAAGGGCCTCTCAATCAACCCAAGCGAGCGTCTTCAGGGTGATGTTAATCCTCACAGTTGCTGGAGAGTGTAAGAAGCAGCAGTCTGATGACTGCAGCTGACGAGTAGCTGTTTAAAGAGCACTTACTCTGGTGAACTGAATACCTTTTTACTTTTTTACATAGAGTTGTGTATGTAATATTTTTAGTCAGCTTTTTACAGTCATGCTAAATCACTTAAATGGTCAGTAAATTTAACACATTTGAAATGTTTTAATAAATATAAATAAAACTCATTCACATCATCTTTTTGTTATAAAATGTAAATATTATATAATAAAATAAAACGTACTTTTTCAAAATCAGCCATTGCTCTTCAGTAATTTTTCCTCCCCCCTAAGCCGCATCCTTTTTTGGGAGTTGTTATACTCATTAGTGCAGTCCACTGGTGATATAATTGACTCCCCCTTTTCCTCCCTCTGAAGCTCACTCATGATACAGTTTTATCAGAGAGTAGGAGCTTCTATGTGCAAATGTGCATGCGTAATAGTTAGTGCGTGCACACACTTTACCAGCTTACCCCAGCGCACTACACTAGCAAATGTCACATCATCCGTATCGTGCTGCGCATGTGAAAACTTGTGCACGCTCAGATTAAGTACAATAGGAAAACCAGAGGTGAAGACTTACACAATCGCGTGTGCATGAAATGCTGAAATGGTGGGTCTTCAATTGGATAAGAGGTAAAATCTTTGAAAAATTAAAAAAAAAATATGCGGAAGGTGTGGGCGGACTGGCAGTAATAAGAGGAGGATAGATGTTTTTCTATACTCAAAATATAAATGTAATGAAAAGGATTAATTTAACTCCTAGTTAATACATAGGGCATTTTATACATTTGATTAACATTTTCTTAGTATACTGTCTCTTTAAAAGTGATTTAGTGTTTAATATAAGTTAAGACCCCACATGCAATGCTCATTTTTGTTATTCTCTGTTGATGTTAAAATGTTCCTTTACACGTTGTAAAGTTCAACTATTTAAAAAGTACTTTACATTGACAACAAAGTACAACTTTATATTCATCTTTATAAATTTGCTTACACAAAAAGATGGGAAAAAAACCCCATCTAAAATCATACAACAATTATCTTTTTCTAAACAATATTTCCATGTATTCAGCTAGTCTAATGACAGACAAAACAGTTTCATATCTTCTCCCTAAGGAAAATTAGATTTAATCACAGGTTCAAATCTCTGCTAAGAAAGAGAATACAAAACCAACAAATATGTTAAGTCTGTGCATGATCTTTTCAATTCAGCTGTCTGCCTGAGCAGCTTGCTTGGTAGAATTTGTGCTAATTCTCTATGATGAAAATCTGTTTGTCTCAAGGGAACTACCTACAGCCTTCAACAGTGGTCAGCTCTGGCAGTTTTATCATGCACAATAACAGTAGACATAATCAATTCCCCGGTTGGCACTTTACACTGAATACCTACTTTTTCAGCTCGATAGCAAGACTAAATTAGTAATTTAGCAACCAGATCCTAATTTAAAGTGAGTCAGTGACTTGACAGGAATCATTGTTCAAAGGCCTTTCTCCTCCTGCCTTTCTGTAAGAGGCCCACAAATCCCTGGAAGGTGATAAATAGACAATTAGAAAATAGATATATTTTCCTAGATCTGTAAAGCTCTTTAGCTCTGTCGAGCTCACAATAAAGGGGGCTTTAGTAAATTTGTGGACAATGAAAAGCGGCTGTAAAGCCATCGCTCCTGTAGACAAACAGCCATATGTGGTCATTTATAGGACGTCACTGAAAACAGATTGGGCCAATAAGCTCTGGTAGAACTACAAATACTTTTTATTAAAAAAAAGAGAGGCTAGTATTCATTTAACAAGCATAAAATTATCTAATTGAGTTTAATGGAGGATATTCTTCATTTCATGCCTTGTCTTAATGTGGTGCTTTAAACTACCAAAACTAACTTCCCTGGGTAATAGGTGAAATTAATTCTGCCAGCGCATCAGGATTATGTTCTTTGTGATACTGGGTATTTAACACAAGTTCTAAGAAAGTAGCGACATTAATAAGTACAGAGCTGATGCTGAAATTAAGCAAAAGTGAAGGATTTTTTTTCCATTTACAATCTACCCTGATATAAATAAATAAATAAATAATGCAAAAAGTCACTTCACTCAGAGTCAAAGGTTGATAAATGTATTATTATTATTATTACTATTACTAAGTATGATTATTATTATTATTACTACTATGTATTATTATTATTATTACTATTAATATGTATTATTATTACTATTTATTATTAATATTGTTATTATTACTACTACTATTACTATGTATTATTATTAGTATTATTAGTATTATTATTACTATTATAACTATTATTGATTATTGATTATTACTATGTATTATTATTATTATTATTACTATTAATATATATTATTATTATTACTAGAAATATATATATATTATTACTATTACTATTAATATATATTATTATTACTATTACTATGTATTATTAATATTATTATTACTATTACTATGTATTACTATGTATTATTATTATTATTAATATTATTACTTTGTATTATTATTATTATTACTACTATGTATTGTTATTATTACTATTAATATGTATTATTATTACTATTTATTATTAATATTGTTATTATTACTACTACTATTACTATGTATTATTATTATTAGTGTTAATAAAATTTATTATTATTATTACTATATATTATTATTATTTTTATATGCCCATTAGTAATTTAACAACAAATGTAATTTTAAAGCAGATTTTTAAAATACGTAGGATGGCTTAGAACAATGTAATGAAATAGACAATTATAACATTAAAACAAATGATGAGAATAATATATCACAAATAAAACACATTTGCCACATTATTTTTTAATCATGCTAAAATGCTGGAAAGTTTTCTCCAAACTATTGACAGAGCAATGTTAATCAGAATATTTCTTATATTGTTTTTTTGCCATACTTTTCTTGCCCTACATTGTCACTACATTGTAGACACCTACATTTAAGCAGGGATACCTACCATATGCCATTTTAATGGTGTGGTCAATGTTGCTAAGGTTCAGACCACTGTAGGTTATTAAAAATAAATACAGAATAAACGCTTGGTTATGGAACAGAAAAAATAACATTCATTTACATTAGTGCAGTAGTTTTCTCTTGATGTGGTGATATTTTTTTTTCTAATTATGTTTTCTTCTTTGATTATACAAATCAATTCATAAAAGTTATGTTGAGTTTAGTTTATGGTTCTACAACTGAATAAATGTATTATTGTTGGTATTTAAGTAATATTTATGGCTTAATATACATAAGCTTTTATTTAAACACTTGCACAGACAATGCCAGTTAGTATTAAATAAGATTTAAATTGATAAAAGGAAATTGGAATTTAATGATGTGAACCCTTCATCTTAAAGTGATCTGTTAGGGTGAAACAGCTTCTATGTATGTGAGAATCTAATTTGAAATAAATGCCCAGTTTAAATCTGTCCTAAAGAGTTATGCAATATAATTGTTTATGCTAATTTATGCTAATTAGCATGACCAGTATTTTCCAAAGACGGGGGCAACAATACACTTGTGATGTACTGAGAGTCTGCATTTAAACAGTACTTATATTACTGTTAGTTAATTCACTAAATTGTTATATTTTAGTTGTATGTGTCCCATTTCATCCCCTCATAATTTATGGCAGTAACCCTTCAAATGCAAAAATAAATTAATAAACATAACAATATATTAAGTTGTGAGCACATACAGTTCTCAGGCTATTTGACTTATTTATTTTTATGTTGTTGCACCTCTGTGCACAGCTGATGTAGCAGAAATGAAAACCTCCAATATTACTAATGAAACAACAGATGAAAGATTATCATCATGAGGGGTTGTAGTAAATAGTTCCAGCAAGCCAAGAGGTATAACTATATACTGCTTATAAGTGTCTCCTGGGGCCCTGTTTTGTCCTATTTTTACTCTTTATAAAAGCATTCATTCTACTTTACAGGACAAAGCATGTATACATATTCTCTACTATAATTTCCCCAGTAATCTATTGCTTCATTTCAACTGGAATTTTTAATGATACATATAAGGCCTTTTAAGCATCAATAGTTGCCCATCACTGGTATTACAATATACCTAGGACTGGCAATTAGAGGGATACAAAGGTCAAAATGTGTGCATTTCAGTTTTAAATTTAATTATTTTTTCAATATACTTCTATTAGCAAAAACACTTCTAGTAAACGTTATTACTGTTTTTAGGGGTATATGCACATATGTATGAGGGCCTGTGCATATGTGTTTTGAACAGAAATACTTGAAATAACACTCGGCTAGATTGCGAGTTTTGCGTTATGAGTATAACGCTGCTTTTTCACTACCGCTGCTATTACGAGTCTTGTAGGTACAGCTGTACCACACACTTTTTTGGCCGTCATGCAACGTAACTACCGCACCTTTAAAAAAGTCCTTTTTCAATGGGACTTCCATAGCCCTGGTATTACGAGTTTGCCTGTCTAGCCAAAAAGTGAGCGGTACAGCCTATAACTACAAGATCTGTACCGTAAACTGAAAGTCAGTAGTTATGAGTTTTATGCTACAAAGCTGTAGCATAAAACTCATGACTAAAGTGCTATAAAGTACACTAACACCCATAAACTACCTATTAACCCCTAAACCGAAGCCCTCCCACATCTCAAACACTAAAATAAAATTATTAACCCCTAATCTGCCGATCCGGACATCGCCGCCACTATAATAAACATATTAACTCCTAAACCGCTGCACTCCCGCATCGCAAACACTAGTTAAATATTATTAACCCCTAATCTGCTGCCGAAATGTCGTCGCCACATACATACACTTATTAACCCCTAATCTGCTGTCCCTAACATCGCCGCAACCTGCATTACTGTTATTAACCCCTAATCTGCTGTCCCCAAAATCGCCACTAGCTAACTACACTTATTAACCCCTAATCTGCTGCCCCAATGTCGCCGCCACTATACTAAAGTTATTAACCCCTAAACCTAATCCTAAATCTAACCCTAACGTAACTCTAACACCCACTAACTTTAACATAATTAAAATAATTCCAAATAAAAATTACAATTAATACCTAAATTATTTCTATTTAAAACTAAATAAATACTTACCTGTAAAATAAAACCTAAGCTAGCTACAATATAAATAATAGTTATATTGTATCTAGCTTAGATTTTATTTTTATTTCACAGGTAAGTTTGCATTTATTTTAACTAGGTAGATTAGTTATTAAATAGTTATTAACTATTTACTAACTACCTAGTTAAAATAAATACAAATTTACCTGTAAAATAAAACCTAACCTGTCTTACACTAAAACCTAACATTACACTAAAATTAAATAAATTAAAATAAAAAAACATTTATCTAAATTAAAAAAAATAATAAACACTAAATTACAAAAAAGAAAAAAGAAATGATCAAATATTTAAACTAATTACACCTAATCTAATAGCCCTATCAAAATAAAAAAGCCCCCCCAAAATAAAAAAAAAACCCTAGCCTACACTAAACTGCCAATGGCCCTTAAAAGGGCCTTTTGCGGGGCATTGCCCCAAAGAAATCAGCTCTTTTACCTGTAAAAAAAAATACAAACAACCCCCCAACAGCAAAACCCACCACCCACACAACCAACCCCCCCAAATAAAAACCTACCTAAAAAACCTAAGCTCCCCATTGCCCTGAAAAGGGCATTTTGATGGGCATTGCATTTAGCTCTTTTACGGTACCCAAAGTCCCTAATCTAAAAATAAAACCCACCCAATAAACCCTTAAAAACCTAACACTAACCCCCGAAGATCCACTTACAGTTTTTGAAGACCGGACATCCATCCTCATCCAGCCAGGAGAATTCTTCATCCAAGCGGCAAGAAGTCCTCCACGAAGCCGGGAGAAGTCTTCATCCAAGCAGCAAGAAGTCATCATCCAGGAGGGCAGAAGTCTTCATCCAAACGACATCTTCTATCTTCATCCTTCCGACGTGGAGCGTCTCCATCTTCAAGACATCCGGCGTGGAGCATCCTCTTCTTTCGATGGCCGTTGAAGAATGAAGTTTCCCTTTAAATGACGTCATCCAAGATGGCGTCCCTTGAATTCCGATTGGCTGATAGAATTCTATTAGCCAATCGGAATTAAAGGGTCAAAAATCCTATTGGCTGATGCAATTAGCCAATAGGATTGAGCTTGCATTCTATTGGTTGTTCCAATCAGAATAACTACCAAGGAAGAAAATCTCTGGACATCTTATCTAGAACAATCTTTGGAGATAGATCTGCATAATCCCCGTTCCACTGCCTGAGCAAGCATAACTGCAGAGGTCTGAGATGGAACCGAGCAAACGGAATGATGTCCATGACTGAAACCATCAGACCAATAACCTCCATGCACTGAGCCACTGACAGCCAAGGAAGGGACTGAAGAGCAAGGCACGTATTGAAAATCTTTGACTTTCTTGCTTCTGTCAGAAAACTTTTCATCTCTAAAGAATCTATAATGGTCCCAAAAAATACCACTCTTGTAGCTGGAATTAAGGAACTTTTTCCTAAATTCACCTTCCAACCGTGGGAGCGCAGAAAAGACAACAACTCTGTGTGGGAGTTTGCTAGTTGAAAAGATGGAGCCTGAACAAGAATGTCGTCCAGATAAGGAGCCACTGCAACACCCTTCAATCGAAGCACCGCCAACAATGCTCCCAGGACCTTTAACAAAATTCTGGGAGCTGTTGCCAGACCAAAAGGAAGAGCTACAAACTGAAAATGTGTGTTTAGAAATGCAAATCTTAGGAACCTGTGATGATCCCTGTGAATGGGAATATGTAGATACGCATCCTTTAGATCCACTGTGGTCATGAACTGACCATCCTAAACCAAAGGAAGAATGGAACGAATAGTTTCCATCTTGAAAGACGGAACCCTGAGAAACTTGTTTACACTCTTGAGATGTAAAATAGGTCTGAAAGTTCCCTCCTTTTTGGGAACGATGAAGAGACTGAAATAAAAACGCAGACCCTGTTCCTGAACCGGAACAGGAACTATTACTCCCATGTCGGAAAGATTCTGAACACAACGTAAGAATGTCTCTCCTTTTATCTGGTTTACAGATAACCTGGAGAGAAGAAACCTGCCTCTGGGAGGAAAATTCTTGAAATCCAGTTTGTAACCTTGGGACATGATATCTACCACCCAGGGATCCTGAACATCTCGAACCCAAGCTTGAGCGAAGAAAGAGAGACTGCCCCCCACAAGATCCATTCCCAGATTGGGGGCAGACCCTTCATGCTGATTTTGAGTCAGCAACAGGCTTCTAGGACTGCTTCCCCTTATTCCAAGACTGATTTGACTTCCAAGATGGTTTGGACTGTTTCTGCTTGGAGGAAGAAGATGAATATTTACCAGAGAAGTTACGAAAGGAACAAAAATTACTCTGCCAACCCTTCTGTTTATTTCTTTTATCCTGAGGAAGAGAATGCCCCTTCCCTCCCGTAATATCAGAAATAATCTCAGCCAAACCTGGCCCAAACAAGGTCTTACCCTTGTAAGGAATAGACAAAAGTTTAGACTTAGAGGATACATCTGCAGACCAGGATTTTAACTATAAAGCTCTGAGAGCTAAAATGGCAAAACCAGAAATTTTAGCTTCCAACTTGATGACCTGTAGAGAAGCATCTGCAATAAAGGAATTAGCCAACTTCAAAGCCTTGATTCTATCTTGAATTTCTTCAAGAGGAGTATCTTGCTGAATAGAATCAGCAATACATGCAGCCGGTTGCCATTGATACCCCTGGTGAACATAAATCTTTTTAAGCAAAGCTTCCAACTTCTTATCCATAGGATCTTTAAAGGAACAGCTGTACTCAATAGGAATAGTGGTCCTCTTGGTCAGAGTGGAAACTGCTCCCTACACCTTAGGAACCATCTGCCAAGATTCCTTAATAGAATCAGCAATAGGAAACATCTTCCTAAAAATTGGAGAAGGGGAAAAAGGAATGCCAGGCTTCTCCTATTCTCGTGCAATAATATCTGAAACACGATCTGGTATAGGAAAAACTTCCACCGAGGAAGGGACATCAAAAAACTTATTAAGTTTACTAGATTTCTTAGGAATAAGGAAACAACTACTATGATACCTAAATATCCAGCTCAAGGGGGCGCTAATATGAAGGATAGCCAAGATGAATGAACTAATACATGCAATATTCAATGCAATATTTACAATGATGTAGTTATCAATACATACAGTATATAACATGAGTATGTAATGGATGTATACAAGATTTGTATTAAAGCTTTGACAGTGCTTTGGATTCATCAGGATCCGGATGTATAGGAACGTCCAAAGTGTGTGTTCACTATGAAATAAATCAGGTATGCAGAGTGACAGGCCAATCCAATCAAAAACGACAATATAAATCCAACCAATCTGTGAATAAATCACAAAACAAGAGGGCGCCTCCTAGTGCAATATTGCAAATATAGAGAGCAACAACAGGCAGTTCTTGTATTAAAATAATACTCACAAGGGTTGCAGCACCCAGTGTGCTTATTGGTGCAGGCTGGGGACTCACAGTGGCCTAGCAACACTGATCCAAATGAGGATAACTGAACCGGCAGGAACTCCAGGTAATGGAACAAGTGGTGCAGGTTCTATGAAGCAAATGACAAAGAGGAAAACTCCTCCTAGTGGAATATTGCAAAATTGTTGGTGAATAGCAGGTCTTGTATTGAAGTAATACTCACAAGGGTTGCAGCACCCAGTGTTGGGGATGGGGAAGTTTGAAGAAACTTATATCCATCAGCGAGACTGGATGAGCAACCTGGTCTTCTATGTCAGATGCATAGATGATCTGCTCTTTGTATGGCATGGATCAGAAGAATCTGCAAAGAATTTTGTAATTCATCTTAATAATAACACATTTGGTTTGTCCTTTACAAGCAATATACAAAGAGATTCCATAGATTATTTAGATCTTATATTATCATGGGATCATAATCATTTTATATCATCTAATACATATTTCAAAACAGTAATAATTTTCTATACTACAACAGCAATCACCTCAGTAGCTGGAAGAAAAATATCCCCTATAGTCAGTTCCGTAGGATTAGAAGGAATTGTTCTACTATAGATTACTTTGACCAACAATCATTAATCCTCAAAGAAAGATTTGGGGATAAGGGATACCCTGAGCAACTCATTGAAGAGGGTTGTAATAAAGCTGGAGCTCTAGATAGAGACAGTATTATAAACCCTGGTGACACTATGGGACTAAACAAACGCACTAATACAGAGGAACTAAAATGTCATTTATAACCAACTATAATTCCAACTATAAAATAATCAAAAAAATATTTTATAAACATTGGTACCTTCTACAGAAGGATCCCATACTCAAAGGAATAATAGGTCAAACACCTAAAATAACCTTTAGAATAGCGCCCACACTAAAACAAAAATTAGCACCTAGTAAAATAGTCATGCATAAAAAAATCAATCACAAGAGGGGCCCCCAATGAGAATAAATATAACATTAAAGGAGCATTCAAGTGCAATATAAAAAGGTGCAACATGTGTCAATATATTTCACATGGGGCCAAAAGTATAACTTCAAACACTACTAAGTGCACCTACCCCATTCTAAGTCGACTAGATTGTAGCTCTACATATGTAATATATGTTTTAACATGCAAATGTGGGGTCCAATATTTCGGTAGTACCATTAGGAAATTAAGAAGGAGGTGGGGTGAGCACTTTAGGAACATTACCAAATATAGTAATAAACACAGTGTATCTAGATACCATAATTTATGTCACCACAAGGGTGTCTGCAAATTTCACATAACTCCACTGGAGAGTATTCCATATATGAAGGGATCCGATAGATACACGAGACTCAGCCAAAGGGAGACTTATTGGATCTTCAAATTTGGAAGCCTTTATCCAGAGGGGTGAAATGAAAATATAGATATGGCAGCGTTCTGATATTGTTACCAAATGTTATGATAAGTTGTAATCCCTTTTCTTTGGAATACGCCAATGTCGTCTGTCATTACAGTTCATTAGACCCCACCATAAGTACTGGTTCGCACTCCATTAGCTCTTGTATTATGATACTATTCCCTATAGTGTTAAAGGGTGGCAACACTAGTTCATTTTTATTATAGCACGACAATACCTCATTCCTCTTTACAATTGTCATATTATATCTATAGTTATATTCCACCCTCTGTTATTAACCCTCCATTATATATCCTTGACACTCACTTCAATATTACACATAGATCCTATTGCTGATAATTTATTTCCACGTTAGGTTCCCTCTATATGGTATATATACACCCTCTATTGGGTGTTATACAACTAGTTACCTCTTTCTTACACACAGTTTCACACACCTGTTACTATAGTACACTTTTAGTACTATTGCCTTTTGTACATTGGAATACACGTCTTACTCTAATATATATATATATATATATATATATATATATACATACACACATAGCCCAATAAGGGTTTTAGATAGATTATCCCATTATCATATTATACTAGTCTATATTACGACATTATATACTACACAGAGCATACCACTCTTCTATTTATTAATAGCCTTTGCATTTAGCACGATCACCGATTATGTTCACCATTTTCACTATTACATCAGCATTGTGACCACACTTAACCTTACCGACTAGCAAGTATTATTTATATGTCATATTTCATGTATGGATTATACACTTATTGAGGCTTAGTCCTCTATTATCTTTTATCACAATATTAGTTTATCATTCCTTCACCACCGTTATGAATATCTATATTAGTATATGATGGTATATCATGTCAACACATATTGCAGCACTTATCTCCATAGTAACACCCGTAGTTTTATATTTAATATCACTTAGTTATTAATTCCTGTATTACTTTTACACGTCACATATCACACATCAGTTGACAAATACTAAAGGAACCGATTTGTCTGATTTATATGACTGTTTCATACACATATTTATATTTTATCCTTGTACACTTTGTCACCGAGGTAACTAACTTAGTTGAACATATGATGACAACTTACTCGAACAAATGGTAGTTTGTAAACATCATTTACGATTAGGGCATCACCCGCACATATCAAAATTTTGTCACTTGTTTATTGATAAATAACAAATTCTCTTATCTCCTTGTCCTAGCTTGAAAGGCTAGTAAAAATTGCATTTTGCACAATCTTTTTTGGTAAATTATATCACTATAGTATTTATGATAGAAAAGTTCAGACTAACGGGTAACTATTTAAACCATCTGACTGGTGTCGTATCATCCCTTCCCCTCGCTCACAATGATGTTTGAAACCTAGTGTCCATTTAGAAAGAAGCATACACTCCCCCACCTAAACAAACCCTATCAAAGTTTAGGGATTTTACACTCCCACACATGATGCATACAATTAATAGAACGCTTAATGAAATTTATGCACGCCATTCTATTAGGGAGTTAAGTTTATTATCATTATGTTTGTTGTGCTTGCTATATGGTGATTATATGAAATAGATTCTCACTTTATAGGCATCATGATGAATAATGTGTAAGCAACAACTACATTATAACAATATATCCACCAACAAATTTTGCACTAGCACAAGAATTATATTTTGCTCTGATATACACTGGGAACATTAGCAAACGTTAGATACCATTTTTATGTTTAGTTATATATCAGTGAGACATTGACGGTTGCAGAGGAAAGGGAACCCCCATGAGTTTTGTGTTCATAATATGACAGGTAAGAATGTTGGTTTTCATCGGTTTGTGTGATTCTAGGTAGAGTTCTTGGAAGAATCACAAGTTGTAATACTAAATGAATATGTACTATTTTTTTGTATAAGGTGTCATATGACACATACTACTTAGGCAGACTTGTAATTTGTAGCACCTGTTCACCAGGTGCAGGGAGGTGCATATAGGCTCAGGATCAGGTATAAAAGTTAGAGCTTCCTTACTGTGAACAGATACCTGAGGAAACAGCGAGAAAAGCTGAGAAACGCATTGCAATCTGTTACTACCACTGTGTTTGTTTATTGTTGGGTGCTCACTACACCCTTTGTTTTTATATAATTTTTAATATATATTTTAATGTCATATTGGAATCTTGAGCTCACATTGCCTCCCTGATCACCTGGATCTGTTTATCAGTGTTGCTGGGCCACTGTGAGTCCCCAGCCTGTACCATTTAGCACACTGGGTGCTGCAACCCTTGTGAGAATTACTTCAATACAAGACCTGCTATTCACCAACAATTTTGCAATATTGCACTAGGAGGAGTTTTCCTCTTTGTCATTTGCTTCATAGAACCTGCACCACTTGTTCCATTACCTGGAGTTCCTGCCGGTTCAGTTATCCCCATTTGGATCAGTGTTGCTAGGCCACTGTGAGTCCCCAGCCTGCACCAATCAGCACACTGGGTGCTGCAACCCTTGTGAGTATTATTTTAATACAAGAATTGCCTGTTGTTGCTCTCTATATTTGCAATATTGCACTAGGAGGCACCCTCTTGTTTTGTGATTTATTCACAGATTGGTTGGATTTCTTAGGAATAACCATGACTGACGCCTCAGAGTCATCCAAGGCAGCCAAAACCTACTTGAGTAACAAACGGAGGTGCTCCAGCTTAAACCTAAAGGAAACAACCTCAGGTTCAGAAGAAGGATTTACACTATCAGACACCCGAGATCTCACCCTCAGATGCTACTGAAGTATCTTCCTCCTCAGACTTATGAGAAGAAACACTAGACACAATTGCAACAGAATCAGAAACCTTATACTTCCTCTTGCGCTTCCCTTGTAACATAGGAAAAGCAGACAAAGCCTCAGATACTGCAGAGGATGTATGGGTAGCCATATCCTGCAAAGAAAAACCAACCTGAGACGAAACACAGGGCACTGCAGAAGATTGGGACGTATGAGGAGAAAGCTGTGGATTATCCTGAACAGGAGACTCCTGAACAACATCCGCCCTAGACAATGAAGGCTCAGAATCAAAAAGTCTATCCTTGTAATGTAATGTTCTCTCAATACAAGAGGAACAAAAAGGGATAGGAGGCTCAACTTTAGTATTTAAACATAGAGAACAAACAACAGCTTGCAGGGCCTCTTGGTCCATCTTATTCCAAAGGAAAAAACCTTAATCAATAAAAAATTCTAAGTTCAAATCAGAATTTTAATGAAACAAAAAAACGTTACTGTCCCTTTAAATTTTAAACAGACTTTTCTTTTTTTTTTTAAAGTAGAAAATCCTTAAATAAACTGCACAATAAATCATGCAGCAACAATTTTTCACAAAAAGAGACACAAACGTTATAGTCCCTGAAATTCAGACAGAAACTTAAATATAAAGAGAGCAACAGCCCCACAAAAAAACAATAGGCAGCCTTCACACCTCAGCAAACTCTGCTGAGGTGCCCACCTGACCTCCTTGCTGCCGGAAACAAAGTCAGAAAATGATCCGGACCCCCACACATCCGCACCGGAGAGAACGCTGAACCACCTCTGAGGAGCTATGCAACAGATCTGCAACATACAGGAACAACAGGAAACAGCTAAAATGGCGCCAGAAAACGTCCTTGCTTTCTCAGATAAGCCCACCTATTGTAGGCAAAGCCTAACAAACCTCCCGGTAGCCATTAATACACAAACAAAAAACATGTACACCAAAGGGTAAACATAATAAACTGAGACAAACATCCCCAGTGCCTGCAAATCTGCCATACAATAAACCGTTAACCTAGAAGGCTGTATATTTAGACATAATTAACTGTCAAAGTGCCAAATTCTCCTATATCAAAACAGGGAAAGAAATAAGCACTTACCTCAAAAATCTGTCCGGCAGCAGGACAGCTCACATGGTATGAGAGGGGCTTCCTACCTCACATGGACCTGTGGAAAAAAGAAAAGGCTGAGTAAACTTACTCAAACTTTAAACCAAGGGCAGCATGAAATTACCTGGGAGGCCCAGTGGGCATTATATCCCATAAGTTCCCAAATGCTAAAAAGCCACCACTTGCTCTACTGAAGAGACTGACATGGACTACGGCTAAACCCCAAAGAAAACCAGAGCAAACTTGCTCTGCTTAAAAAATAACAAACTCTTGATTGAAGAATCAGACACCTATCTTTACTCCTCCTTGCAACTGATACAAGCAAAGAGAATGACTGGGGTTTGTGGGTAGGGGGAGTGGTATTTAACAGCTTTTGCTGTGGTGCTCTTTGCCTCCTCCTGCTGGTCAGGAGTAATATTCCCAACAGTAATTAAGATGATCCGTGAACTCACTGTGTCATTAGAAAGAAAGAACATTTTTCTATCTTGGCAAATAGATGATTATCTCTAAGACATTGAAGTACTTTCTTGACATGGGATACATGATATTGATAGTTTTGTGAAAAGATGAGGATATCGTCAAGGTAGATGATGACAAAGATATTCAAATAATCCTGAAGAATCTCATTCACAAAGTGTTGGAACACTGCGGGGGCATTGCAGAGCCCAGAAGGCATGACCAGATATTAGTAAAGACCAAAGTGGGTATTAAAAGCTGTTTTCCATTCATCTCCCTTGCGCATACGGATGAGGTTGTTTGCGCTATGAAGATCCAATTTGGTAAATATAGTGGATCCTTGCAGATAGGTGAACAATTCAGGGATTAAGGGTAATGGATAACTCTTCTTTACAGTGATCGAATTTAGACCTCCAAAGTCTATACAGGGTAGAAGGCCTCAGTCCTTTTTTTCCACAAAAAAGAAGCCAGCCCCCACAGGTGAAGAAGACGGTCTTATAAAACCTCTGGCCAGGTTATCCTTGATTTAGTCTTTTAGGGCAAAATTTTCGGGTCTGGAAAGAGGATAAGTTTTGCTACGGGGCAAAGGAGCTCCAGGAAGCAAGTCTATGGGACAATCAAAGGGACGATGAGGAGAAAGGCATTCCACCTCTTTTTTGGAGAAAACATCAAGAAAGTCCAGGTACGTAATGGGTAAGGAGTTTGAGGTTTCAGTAGCGAGTGCTATGGTGACTGGTCGTTTGACTGGAGTATGTAAACAGTTGATCAAACATGAAGAACCCCAAGAAGTGAGTTCGCCTTGAGCCCAATAAAATGTTGGGTTATGTAACTGGAGCTAGGGGAGACCCAAGATTATGGGAAATTGGGGAGTAGGAATGACATCAAGACTAATAGTTTCAAAATGGAGAACTCCAACCGAAAATAGTAATGGCATGGTAGAAAACTGAATGAGTCCAGAACCCAGCAGACCACAGCTGACAGTGGAGACCTTGACAGAGTGCCTTTTAGAATGTAGAGGTATTCTGTGTGTGGTTGCAAAGGTAGAATCTATGAACACACCTCCAGCACCGGAATCAATGAGGCCTTGAGTATAGAGTTTACCATCTCCAAGATGAAGAGTTACCGGTACAAAACGTTTGTTGTTGAGGTAGGAGAAGAACCCCAAGAAGTGAGTTCACCTTGAGCCCAAGATAACGTAGGGTTGTATAACTGGAGCCAGGGGAGAAGCAAAATTATGGGAAATTGGGGAGTAGGAATGATATCAAAACTAATAGTTTCAAAATGGAGAACTCCAACGGAAAATAGTAATGGCAATTGAATGAGTCCAGAACCCAGCAGACCACCACTGACAGTGGAGACCTTGACAGAGTGCCCTTTAGAACATAGAGGTATTCTGTTTGTAGTTGGAAAGGTAGAATCTATGACCACACCTCCAGCACCGGAATCCATGAGGCCCTGAGTATAGAGTTTACTATCTCCAACATGAAGAGTTACCGGTACAAAATGTTTGTTGTTGTTAGGGAGAGTCTTGATAAGTATGAGATTTATAGGAAGTAAGTCTAGGATCGCAACTGCAGAACAGTTCCTAGGAGCTTATATCCCCTGGCTGAAAGAAGTTTAGAACTCTGCAAAGGTTGTGAGTATTTTTGGGTTACAGGAGATTTGCAAGCTGCAAAGACCTGTGCTGTAGCGTGTCAAGTCGCGATATGACGTCAGGCAGTTGGCGTGGTTTAACCCTGATTTGGTTTTGTTTGATCTGAGGAGATTTATGTAACAGAGCTATAGGTTTCACAAATGTAGGTTTGTACAGTAAGCTTGACGAGTCATTGCCTTGCAAAAGGAAGTTAAAGGAATAGGGAGCTCTAATAGATTAGTCCGTTGGTGTTGCTGTGAGGCACTGAAGCTGGCGAGTTGAGGCCAGAGGATTCGGTTAACTCTGTGGCATGAAGAGGAGAGCTGACAGCTGTAAGCACCACAAGCAGTGGTCTGTGAAATCTGGTGAGAGGAGAACTGACAGCTGTGAGCACCGCAAGCAGCGGTCTGTGAAAAACGGTGAGTGTTAAGCTGCTGATTATAGCAGGGAGCCGGTTGCGGGAGTCCGAGTTACAAACAGAATGAATCAGTCCAGCGTGTTTGATCACCGACAGCTGAGCTCCAAAAAACAAACAGCAAGCAAGGAGATTCCTTATACGGATTAACAGAATGGAAGTAGAACTGTATTTATGAAATGTATCTTAGCATGAGGGATCTTCTGATGAGCCGGATACTTTGTAGCCAAGTTTGTAGCAGGATCACAGTAGCAACTGTAGGTAGCCTAGTAGCAACCGTTGTATGCACTAACAAACATTAATTGGCAAGTAGGAAGGGGGGAGGAGAGACTTTATAGGGAAAGATTTAAAGGGACGTGGTGAAAGAGAACAGCAACCATGACATATCCCCCCTTCAAAGGGGCTGCCCAGCAGCAGAAGGATGGGGCTTGTCCGGGTTCCTTCTATAAAACAATGAAATGAGTCAGGTAGCATGGAGATTCATGGATGGTTCCCAGGAGTCTTCTTCAGCTGTATAACCCTTCTAGCTGATGAGAAACTGTCACACACCTTTACAGATACGTGAATCCAAAATGGTACGCACCTCATATAATTCATGGTCTTCAATGACGGGAGTCCTCGGAATAACCATGTCTGTGGTACGGGTAGGTGAATGAGGCTTCAAGAGGGAAACATGAAAGGTCGGAATCTGATACTCAGGAGGGAGTAGTTCTCGTTGACAACCTTTTTGTATTTCAAATGGTCCTATGAAAAGTTGAGTGAATTTCTTACAAGGGATTTTTAGATTCAAATGTTTTGTGGAAAGCCAGACTTTATCACCAACTGCATAAGGAGAAGAAGATTTTCTTTTGGAATCATAATAGAATTTTTGTTTGACCTGGGCATTCCTGATGTTTTCCTTGAGGAAAATGAATACTTCTGTTAAATCGTTTGTAGTATCATCAACTTGAGGGGATGTGGAGTTCAACTGAGGGAATAAGTGGAAGGTCGAGTGAAACCCGTAGCTAGAAAAGAAAGGCGTAGATTTGGTTGACGCGTTAGTAGAATTATTGTAGGCATATTCTGCCATGAAGATGCAATGAACCCATTGATCTTGTTGATATGAGCAGTAACACCTAATGTACTGTTCTAGCCACTGGTTTACTCTTTCTGTCTGCCCATTTGTCTGTGGGTGATAAGCTGTACTATAGCGCTGATCAATCTGTAATACGTTGCAAAGCTGTCTCCAAAAGCGGGAGGTAAACTGGGAACCTCTGTCAGTGACAATAATGGAAGGTAGTCCATGCAATTTTACTATATGGGTTAGAAATAATTGAGCAGTTTCAGCTGAAGTGGGTAGTTTCTTGTAGGGGATAAAATGTGCCATCTTTGTGAGCAGGTCGACAACAGCTAAAATGGTATTATGGTTGTTGGATAGCGGTAATTCGACTATGAAGTCCATTCCTACAATCTACAGGGTCTTTCTGGAATCTGGAGTGGCTTCAGGAAACCATATGGACGAGACTTTTTGGTTTTAAATAAAGCACAAAATTGACCGGATGTCACGTAATCTTTTACAGATTCATTTATAGAAGGCCACCAATAATTTCTCTTGAGTAAATCCAGAGTTCTGTGGATACCTGGATGACCTAGTAGAGGGGAGTCGAGATGGTTTTGAATGAGCATTTCCCATAGGGATGGTGGAATGTATATTCTATCCTTGTAGTAGTAGAGTCCAATTGGTTTGATGGATAGCCGTTCCTTAGGGAAAGTTGTCTTTTTGTTGGTCAATCTGAATTACTTTAGAGAATCCTGTAGTAATACCCAGGAAATGATTCATTGGAATAATAGTTTCTGGAGAAGGAGTATTAGAGGGTCTTTTGTCCTTCCTTGATAGGGCATCAGCCTTCCCATTCTTTGAGCCTGGTCTGTACATGATGTGATAATTGAACCTTGTAAAGTACAGACTCCAATGGAGTTGTCTAGCAGATAAAGTCTTGCTTGTTTGGAGGTATTCCAGATTTTTATGATCCGTATAAGCCAAAATTGGTAGTTTTGTTCCCTTGAGTAGGTGCCGCCAGTGCTCAAAAGAAGACTTTATTACAAGAAGTTCTTTCTCCCCAATGGGGTAATTCAGTTCGGGAGCTGTCATCAATCTAGAATAGAAGGCTACAGGATACATAGGATCAGAAGTATAGCTCCGATTGCGTAATCCGATGCGTCTACTTCTAATACGTATTGGTGTTCGTGGTTTGGAAATTGGAGGATAGGAGCTTCTGTGAAACTCTTCTTTAGAAAGGCAAATGCAGTTTGAGCAGCTGGAGTCCAAGTGAATGGAGAGTATGAACCAGTAAGAGCACTGAGAGGTTTTGCAATTGCAGAGAATCCTTTGATGAACTTGCGGTAAAAATTGGAAAAACTATAGAACCGATGGACATCTTTCTTGCTATTAGGAGTAGGCCAGTTCTTAATGGCTTCAACCTTATTCTCTTCCATTTGGATCCCCAGAGAAGAAATGTGATATCCTAGAAAAGATATTTCTGTAGCATGAAAAAAGAACTTATCTGGTTTTGCAAACAGTTGATGGGTCCTGAGTCTACCTAGAACGTGTTTTTTGTGTTTTTCCATGTTGTTGGAATAGATGAGGATGTCATCTAGGTAAACCACCATACACACGTCCAAGAGATCTCTAAAGATATCATTGATTAGGTATTGGAACGTGGCAGTGGCGTTGCATAGGCTAAAAGGCATTACCGTATACTCATAGAGCCCATATCTAGTTCTGAAAGCAGTCAACCACTCATCCCCCTCTCTGATTCTGACTAAATTGTAGGCACCTCTCAGGTCTAGTTTGGTGTAGATTTTTGGTTGGCCAAGACGTTCAACGAGTTCTGGGATGAGAGGCAAAGGGTACCTGTTTTTTACTGTTCTTTTGTTGAGCTCACGATAGTCAATAATCGGTCTTAATGAATTGTCCTTATTTTTAACAAAAAAGATTCCAGCCCCAGCAGGGGATGTCGAAGGTCATATGAACCCCTTCCTGAGATTCTCATCAAGATATGTTTTCAGATGATCTAGTTCAGGTTGGGACAAGGAATAAACATGTCCATATGGAATGGACAAGCCAGGTAGTAATTCAATCGGGCAATCGTAGATGCGATGTGGGGGCAGAGAGTCAGCTTCCCTTTTACTGAAAAGATCATTGAAATCATGATACTCTTCAGGTAGAGTGTGTTCAGACATCTGAAGTATGTTATGATGGGGAAAACATGTTTTTTCACAGTAAGAAGAATTGAAATGCAATTCTTGTGTATCCCATTGAATGGTGGGTTGATGTTGTTGTAACCATAATATACCTAAAACAATGGGAAACATGGGTGAGGGAATGACATCAAAAGAAATATGTTCTATATGCCCAGATCCGGTTTTAACCTTTAATGGAATGGTTTGGTGGGTAATAGGCCCTGTTTTGATATAAGAACCATCAATGACTCTAATAGAGACAGTGTTTTTTTTCAAGACCAGTGCACTAGATCAACATCTATGAAATTGGAGTATGCTACGGAGTCAACAATGGCATCAGTGTGTAGGTGATGATGGTCCCACTGTAAAGAGAGAGAAACAGTACAGTAAGCTGCATTTGAGATTTTGGTTGTTAAACAGTCTAGAATTTTTGGTAACTTACTCTTCTTTTGGCATTGTAGAAGAGGACACTCCTTGACAGTGTGTGCAGGTGAGGCACAGTACATACACAGATTTTTCTGTCTTCTATGTGACCTCTCTTCTGGCTGCAGAGGTCCCTTTAGAAATTCCACTTCCATAGGTACAGGAGTATCCTTTGGAGAATAGGAGGTAGGGGGAGAATAGTATTTAGATGACGATTCTGTTTGTAGCCGTTCTGATCTTCTTTATCTTAGACTCCTGTATAGAGAGGTTTATCAGGCCCTCTAGGGTTTTAGGAAGTTCCGTATGAGCCAGTTTATCCTTGAGTGAGTCTGATAATCCAAGCCTGTATTGGTTTCTTAGAGCGATATCGCTCCACTCAGAATCCTTGATGTATAACTTGAATTATGTGAGGTATTCTTCTATTGGCCATCTTCCTTGTCTCAAGGACCTCATCTTTGCTTATGCTGTTAATTGTTTCTGGGAATCTTCGTAAAGAGTACTCATCTCTGTAAAGAAATCTGTTAGTGACCCCAATATAGGATCTTCGTTTTCAATAAAGGCATCTGCCCATACCCTGGGTTCTCCTCTAAGGAAGGAGATGACAGTCAAAACCTTAATTCTTTCTGTGCAGTAGGTCTTTGGTCTCATATGGAACAATAAATTACAGGCATTTTTGAATTGCCTGAAACATGCCCTGTCACCTGAGAACTTATCTGGTAAGCTGACTTGGGGTTCAAGTGTGCTATCTTTACTCACACTTCTGAGGCTGTCGTTTTGCATCTGTAACTCTCTCAGACTTTGTGACAATTGGTCTACTCTCTGAGACAAGTTAAAAAAAAAATATTGGGTATATCTGCTGGATCCATTCCTGGGCCAATTAATATGTTAGGGAGAGTCTTGATAAGTATGAGATTTATAGGAAGTGTAGGATCGCAACTGCAGAACAGTTCCTAGGAGCTTATATCCCCTGGCTGTAAGAAGTTTAGAACTCTGCAAAGGTTGTGAGTATTTTTGGGCTACAGGAGATTTGCAAGCTGCAAAGACCTGTGCTGTAGCATGTCACGATATGACTTCAGGCAGGGGGCGTGGTTTAACCCTGATTTGGTTTTGTTTAATTTGAGGAGATTTATGTAACGGAGCTATAGGTTTCACAAATTTAGGTTTGTACAGTAAGCTTGATGAGTCATTGCCTTGCAAAAGGAAGTTAAAGGAATAGGGAGCTCTAATAGACTAGTCCGTTGGTGTTGCTGTGAGGCACTGAAGCTGGCGAGTTGAGGCCAGAGGATTTGGTTAACTCCGTGGCATGAAGAGGAGAGCTGACAGCTGTAAGCACCGCAAGCAGCGTTCTGTGAAATCCGGTGAGAGGAGAACTGACAGCTGTGAGCACTGCAAGCAGCGGTCTGTGAAAACCGGTGAGTGTTAAGCTGCTGATTATAGCAGGGAGCTGGTTGCAGGAGTCCGAGTTCCACAACAGAATGAATCAGTCCAGCGTGTTTGTTCAGTGGCAACTGAGCTCCAAAAAACAAACAGCAAGCAAGGAGATTCCTTGTACGGCTTAACGGAATGGAAGTAGAACTGTAGATAGTATCAGAGGTATGAAATGTATCTTAGCAGGAGGGATCTTCTGTTGAGCTGGATACTTTGTAGCCAAGTTTGTAGCAGGATCACAGTATCAACTGTAGGCAGCCTAGTAGCAACCATTGTATGCACTAACAAACACTTTAGAGAATCCTGTAGTAATACCCAGGAAATGATTCATTGGAATAATAGTTTCTGGAGAAGGAGTATTAGAGGGTCTTTTGTCCTTCCTTGATAGGGCATCAGCCTTTCCATTCTTTGAGCCTGGTCTGTACATGATGTGATAATTGAACCTTGTAAAGTACAGACTCCAATGGAGTTGTCTAGCAGATAAAGTCTTGCTTGTTTGGAGGTATTCCAGATTTTTATGATCCGTATAAGCCAAAATTGGTAGTTTTGTTCCCTTGAGTAGGTGCCGCCAGTGCTCAAAAGAAGACTTTATTACAAGAAGTTCTTTCTCCCCAATGGGGTAATTCAGTTCGGGAGCTGTCATCAATCTAGAATAGAAGGCTACAGGATACATAGGATCAGAAGTATAGCTCCGATTGCGTAATCCGATGCGTCTACTTCTAATACGTATTGGTGTTCGTGGTTTGGAAATTGGAGGATAGGAGCTTCTGTGAAACTCTTCTTTAGAAAGGCGAATGCAGTTTGAGCAGCTGGAGTCCAAGTGAATGGAGAGTATGAACCAGTAAGAGCACTGAGAGGTTTTGCAATTGCAGAGAATCCTTTGATGAACTTGCGGTAAAAATTGGAAAAACTATGGAACCGATGGACATCTTTCTTGCTATTAGGAGTAGGCCAGTTCTTAATGGCTTCAACCTTATTCTCTTCCATTTGGATCCCCAGAGAAGAAATGTGATATCCTAGAAAAGATATTTCTGTAGCATGAAAAAAGAACTTATCTGGTTTTGCAAACAGTTGATGGGTCCTGAGTCTACCTAGAACGTGTTTTTTGTGTTCTTCCATGTTGTTGGAATAGATGAGGATGTCATCTAGGTAAACCACCATACACACGTCCAAGAGATCTCTAAAGATATCATTGATTAGGTATTGGAACGTGGCAGCGGCGTTGCATAGGCTAAAAGGCATTACCGTATACTCATAGAGCCCATATCTAGTTCTGAAAGCAGTCAACCACTCATCCCCCTCTCTGATTCTGACTAAATTGTAGGCACCTCTCAGGTCTAGTTTGGTGTAGATTTTTGGTTGGCCAAGACGTTCAACGAGTTCTGGGATGAGAGGCAAAGGGTACCTGTTTTTTACTGTTCTTTTGTTGAGCTCACGATAGTCAATAATCGGTCTTAATGAATTGTCCTTATTTTTAACGAAAAAGATTCCAGCCCCAGCAGGGGATGTCGAAGGTCATATGAACCCCTTCCTGAGATTCTCATCAAGATATGTTTTCAGATGATCTAGTTCAGGTTGGGACAAGGAATAAACATGTCCATATGGAATGGACAAGCCAGGTAGTAATTCAATCGGGCAATCGTAGATGCGATGTGGGGGCAGAGAGTCAGCTTCCCTTTTACTAAAAAGATTATTGAAATCATGATACTCTTCAGGTAGAGTGTGTTCAGACATCTGAAGTATGTTATGATGGGGAAAACATGTTTTTTCACAGTAAGAAGAATTGAAATGCAATTCTTGTGTATCCCATTGAATGGTGGGTTGATGTTGTTGTAACCATAATATACCTAAAACAATGGGAAACATGGGTGAGGGAATGACATCAAAAGAAATATGTTCTATATGCCCAGATCCGGTTTTAACCTTTAATGGAATGGTTTGGTGGGTAATAGGCCCTGTTTTGATATAAGAACCATCAATGACTCTAATAGAGACAGTGTTTTTTTTCAAGACCAGTGCACTAGACATCTATGAAATTGGAGTATGCTACGGAGTCAACAATGGCATCAGTGTGTAGGTGATGATGGTCCCACTGTAAAGAGAGAGAAACAGTACAGTAAGCTGCATTTGAGATTTTGGTTGTTAAACAGTCTAGAATTTTTGGTAACTTACTCTTCTTTTGGCATTGTAGAAGAGGACACTCCTTGACAGTGTGTGCAGGTGAGGCACAGTACATACACAGATTTTTCTGTCTTCTATGTGACCTCTCTTCTGGCTGCAGAGGTCCCTTTAGAAATTCCACTTCCATAGGTACAGGAGTATCCTTTGGAGAATAGGAGGTAGGGGGAGAATAGTATTTAGATGACGATTCTGTTTGTAGCCGTTCTGATCTTCTTTATCTTAGACTCCTGTATAGAGAGGTTTATCAGGCCCTCTAGGGTTTTAGGAAGTTCCGTATGAGCCAGTTTATCCTTGAGTGAGTCTGATAATCCAAGCCTGTATTGGTTTCTTAGAGCGATATCGCTCCACTCAGAATCCTTGATGTATAACTTGAATTATGTGAGGTATTCTTCTATTGGCCATCTTCCTTGTCTCAAGGACCTCATCTTTGCTTATGTTGTTAATTGTTTCTGTGAATCTTCGTAAAGAGTACTCATCTCTGTAAAGAAATCTGTTAGTGACCCCAATATAGGATCTTCGTTTTCAATAAAGGCATCTGCCCATACCCTGGGTTCTCCTCTAAGGAAGGAGATGACAGTCAAAACCTTAATTCTTTCTGTGCAGTAGGTCTTTGGTCTCATATGGAACAATAAATTACAGGCATTTTTGAATTGCCTGAAACATGCCCTGTCACCTGAGAACTTATCTGGTAAGCTGACTTGGGGTTCAAGTGTGCTATCTTTACTCACACTTCTGAGGCTGTCGTTTTGCATCTGTAACTCTCTCAGACTTTGTGACAATTGGTCTACTCTCTGAGACAAGTTAAAAAAAAAATATTGGGTATATCTGCTGGATCCATTCCTGGGCCAATTAATATGTTAGGGAGAGTCTTGATAAGTATGAGATTTATAGGAAGTGTAGGATCGCAACTGCAGAACAGTTCCTAGGAGCTTATATCCCCTGGCTGTAAGAAGTTTAGAACTCTGCAAAGGTTGTGAGTATTTTTGGGCTACAGGAGATTTGCAAGCTGCAAAGACCTGTGCTGTAGCATGTCACGATATGACTTCAGGCAGGGGGCGTGGTTTAACCCTGATTTGGTTTTGTTTAATTTGAGGAGATTTATGTAACGGAGCTATAGGTTTCACAAATTTAGGTTTGTACAGTAAGCTTGATGAGTCATTGCCTTGCAAAAGGAAGTTAAAGGAATAGGGAGCTCTAATAGACTAGTCCGTTGGTGTTGCTGTGAGGCACTGAAGCTGGCGAGTTGAGGCCAGAGGATTCGGTTAACTCCGTGGCATGAAGAGGAGAGCTGACAGCTGTAAGCACCGCAAGCAGCGTTCTGTGAAATCCGGTGAGAGGAGAACTGACAGCTGTGAGCACTGCAAGCAGCGGTCTGTGAAAACCGGTGAGTGTTAAGCTGCTGATTATAGCAGGGAGCTGGTTGCAGGAGTCCGAGTTCCACAACAGAATGAATCAGTCCAGCGTGTTTGTTCAGTGGCAACTGAGCTCCAAAAAACAAACAGCAAGCAAGGAGATTCCTTGTACGGCTTAACGGAATGGAAGTAGAACTGTAGATAGTATCAGTGGTATGAAATGTATCTTAGCAGGAGGGATCTTCTGTTGAGCTGGATACTTTGTAGCCAAGTTTGTAGGATCACAGTATCAACTGTAGGCAGCCTAGTAGCAACCATTGTATGCACTAACAAACATTAATTGGCAAGTAGGACAGGGGGAGGAGAGACTTTATAGGGAACAATTTAAAGGGACATGCTGAAAGAGAACAGCAACCATGACAGTTGTTGAGGTAGGAGAATTTGATTTGGCTTAACTCAGTCCCTCGATCTGGAGTTAAGCCCTGGCTTTTACTGGTCTGGTGGGACATTCCCTTAACAAGTGTCCCTTTAGGCCACAATATAGGCATAGACCAAGTGAGCGTCTTCTCTGGCGTTCGGTCTCTGTTAACTTTATGGTACCAACTTCCATAGGTTCTGTTTGATTGGTAGAGGTAGAAGCAGGAGACACAGTGTTGGAGAAACGGGGTGCTAGACAAAATGAAGAGCGAGATAAAGTCTTGCAAGTTCTCTCTCTTTCTTGTTGTCGTTCCCTATACCTAGCATCAAGTCTGATACAAAGATTGACTAGATCTGCTAGGGATTCTGGAAGATCCCGATATACTAGCTCGTCTTTGAAACGTTCAGAGAGACCCTTACAAAAAGCCGCTGTAAGAGCTCCCTGATTCCAAGTGGTCTCAGCCGCAAGCGTGCAGAATTCAATTGTATACTGTGCCACAGATTGGGCCCCTTGATGTAGGTCTAAAAGGGAGGCTTCCGCAGCTGAAGATCTTCCAGGTTTGTCAAAGACAGTCGAAAATACAGACAGGAAGGAATCCACATCCTGAAGTATAGGATCGTTCTTTTCCAACAAGGGGGACACCCAGGCAAGGGCTTTTCCTTTCAAGGATATAAGGAAAGTTATCCTTGAAGAGGGTATAATGAACAGTCCGGAGCTGTTGCGAAAATTAAGGCAGCATTGGTTAAAAAAAAAACTACAATCTTCGGGGTTACCATTATATTTGTCTGGAAGAGGTATCCTGGGGCTAATTTGCCCTTGAGGATGGGTTGCTGGAAGTGAAGGAGGAGGCAAAGCCAGTGAGGTAGGATTGGATTGTGTTGGAGCCACCAGACTTTGCAGTAAAGCAGTTAGGTACCAAATAGGATTCAGAGTAAGACCTCCTGTGAGAAGATTATTTCTCTCACGCATCCCAGTAAATCCAGTAAAGGCTCAAGCTTTTCTGAAGTGTGTTTCAGACCTGGAGTTTTCAGGGATAATCATACCAGTTCCGTTTCAGGAACAGGGTCTGGGGTTTTATTCAAATCTATTCATTGTCCCAAAGAAAGAAAATTCATTCAAGCCAGTTCTGGATCTGAAAATTTTGAATCGTTATGTAAGAGTACCAATTTTCAAAAAGTAAATTTATGCTTACCTGATAAATTAATTTCTTTTACGATATGTCGAGTCCATGGATTTCATCCTTACTTGTGGGATATTAACCTCCTGCTAACAGAAAGTGGCAAAGAGCACCACAGCAGAGCTGTATATATAGCCCCTCCCTTCCCCTCCACCCTCAGTCATTCGGCCGAAGGTATAGGAAGAGAAAAGGAAAGGCTAAAAGGTGCAGAGGTGACTGAAGTTTACAAAAAATAAGAAATCTGTCTTAAAAAGAACAGGGTGGGCCGTAGACTCGTCATATCATAAAAGAAATTAATTTATCAGGTAAGCATAAATTTACTTTTCTTTTACAAAGATATGACAAGTCCACGGATTTCATCCTTACTTGTAGGATACCAATACCAAAGCAAAAGGACACGGATGAAAGGGAGGGACAAGACAGGAACCTAAACAGAAGGCACCACTGCTTGAAGAACCTTTCTCCCAAAAATAGCCTCAGATGAAGCAAAAGTATCAAATTTGTAAAATTTGGAAAAAGTGTGAAGGGACGACAAAGTCGCAGGCTTACAAATCTGTTCAACAGATGTATTGTTTTTAAAGACCCATGTGGAAGCCACAGCCTTAGTAGAATGAACCATAATTCTGTCAGGAGGCTGCTGTCCAGCAGTCTCATATGCCAGGCGGATGATACTTCTCAGCCAAAAAGAAAGAGAGGTAGCCGTAGCTTTCTGACCCCTATGCTTTCCAGAATAAACAATGAATAATGAAGATGATTGACGGAAATCCTTAGTTGCCGGTAAGTAAAACTTTAAGGCCTGGACCACATCCAAATTATGCAACATACGCTCCTTCTTAGAAGAAGGGTTAGGACATAAGGAAGGAACAACAATTTCCTGATTAATATTCTTATTTGAAACAACTTTAGGAAGGAATCCAGGTTTGGTACGTAACACCACCTTATCAGAATTAAAAAATGAGATAAGGAGAATCACACTGTAGTGCTGAAAGCTCAGAAACTCTTTGAGCAGAAGAAATAGCAACTAAAAACAGAACTTTCCAAGATAACAATTTGATATCTATGGAATGCATGGGTTCAAACGGAACCCCTTGAAGAACTCAAAGAACTAAATTCAAACTCCAGAGAGGAGTAATGGGTCTAAATACAGGCTTAATTCTAGATAGAGCCTGACAAAAAGACTGAACATCTGGCACATCTGCCAAATGTTTGTGAAACAGAATTGACAAAACAGAAATTTGTCCCTTTAAGGAACTTGCTGATATCCCTTTCTCCTATCTTTCTTGGAGAAAAGACAGAATCCTAGGAATCCTAACTTTACTCCATGAGTAACCCTTGGATTCACACCAATAAAGATATTTACGCCATATCTTATGATAGATTTTTCTAGTGACAGGCTTTCTAGCCTGTATCAAAGTATTGATGACCGAATCAGAGAATCCTCGCTTCGATAAAATCAAGCATTCAATCTCCACACAGTCAGCTGCAGAGAAATTAGATTTGGATGTTGGAAACGACCTTGAATGAGAAGGTCCTGTCTCAAAGGAAGTTTCCACGGTGGCAGAGAGGACATGTCCACTAGATCCGCATACCAAGTCCTGCGTGGCCACGCAGGCGCTATCAGGATTACTGAAGCTCTCTCCTGTTTGATCTGAGCAATCACGCATGGAAGGAGAGGAAACGGTGGAAACACATAAGCTAGGCTGAACGACCAAGGCACTGCCAAGGCATCTATCAGTTCGGCCTGAGGATCTCTCGACCTGGATCCGTAACGTGGAAGCTTAGCATTCTGATGAGATGCCATCAGATCCAATTCCGGTCTGCCCCATTGGTGAATCAATGAGGCAAACACCTCCGGGTGAAGTTCCCACTCCCCCGGATGAAAGGTCTGTCGACTTAGAAATCCGCTTCCCAGTTCTCTACTCCTGGGATGTATATTGCTGACAGATAACAAAAGTGGGCCTCCACCCATCTGATTATCTTGGATACTTCTATCATCGCTAAGGAACTCCTTGTTCCCACCTGATGATTGATATATGCCACAGTCGTGATGTTGTCCAACTGGAATCTGATGAATTTGGCCAAAGCCAACTGAGGCCACGCCTGAAGCGCTTTGAAGATAGCTCTCAGTTCCAGAATATTGATTGGAAGTAGAGACTCCACCTGAGTCCAAACACCCTGAGCCTTCAGGGAATTCCAGACTGCACCCCAGCCCAGAAGGCTGGCGTCCGTTGTCACTATTACCCACGAGGGTCTGCGGAAACAAGTCCCCTGGGACAGATGATCCACCGACATCCAGCAAAGAAGAGAGTCTCTGGTTTCTTGATCTAGATTTATCTGAGGAGATAAATCCGCATAATCCCCATTCCACTGTCCAAGCATGCACAGCATGAGATGAAAGCGAGCAAACGTAATGATGTCCATTACTGCTACCATTAATCCAATTACCTCCATACACTGAGCCACTGAAGGCCGAGGAATGGACTGAAGTGCTCGGCAAGTATTTAGAATCTTTGCTTTTCTGACCTCCATCAGAAATATTTTCATGGCTACCGAGTCTATCAGAGTTCCCAAGAAAGGAACCCTTGTCTGTTAAACTAGTGAACACTTCTCTATGTTCACCTTCCAACCGTGAGACAACACTGTGTCCGTGTGAGATTTTGTCAGTTGATACGTTGACACCTGGATTAGAATATCATCCAGATAAGGCGCCACTGCTATGCCTCGTGGTCTGAGAACCGCCAGAAGAGACCCTAGAAACTTTGTGAAGATTCTTGGTGCTGTGGCCAACCCGAAGGGAAAAGCCACAAACTGATAATGTTTGTCCAGGAAGGCAAACCTTAGAAACTGATGATGATCCTTGTGGAAAGGAATATGAAGGTAAGCATCCTTCAGATGCACGGTAGTCATATATTGACCCTCTTGGATCATTGGTAATATTGTTCGTATAGTCTCCATTTAGAACGATGAGACTCTGAGAAACTTGTTTAGACACTTGAGGTCTAAAATGGGTCTGAAAGTTCCCTCTTTTTTGGGAACCACGAAAAGGTTTGAGTAAAATCCCTGTCCCTATTCCGATCGAAGAACGGGACAAATTACTCCCATAGTAAAAAGGTCTTCTACACAGCTTAAGAACGCCTCTCTTTTTATCTGGTCTGCAGATAATCTTGAAAGATGAAATCTCCCTCTGGGAGAAAAAATCCCTGAATTTATTTCCAGTGCCCAGGGGTCCTGAACATCTCTTGCCCAAGCCTGGGCAAAGAAAGAGAGTCTGCCCCTACTAGATCCGGTCCCGGATCGGGGGCCACCCCTTCATGCTGTCTTAGTAGCAGCAGCAGGCTTCTTGGATTGTTTACCTTTATTCCAAGCCTGGTTGAGGCTCCAGACAGACTTGGATTGAGCAAAATTCCCTTCCTGCTTAGTGGAGGAAGAGGAAGCCAAAGATATTCCTTTTAAAATTTCGAAAGGAACGAAAATTATTTTCTTATGTCCTGGGGTAGGGCATGGCCTTTACCTCCAGTAATGTCAGAAAAGATTTCCTTCAATTTAGGCCCGAATAGGGTCCTAAAGAAACAGAAGGTCTGTCGCAACTCCTCCTCAGGAAAGCACAGGGACTCCTTTTTAAAAGTGTAAAAAAGTCTTTATTTGAGGTAGTAATATATAAAGCCATAATACGTGAGATACAACTCACAAATTCAGGAACAGGGTTCCAGTGGTGCAAGAAACGGCAAACATGTTTCATGTGGGGCCTCCACACTTGTTCACTGCTATTGATTGCATTCACTGGATACGCCTCTTAAAGGCAAGTAATCATTTCAAATTACAGACATATGTGATATTAACCCTACCTGTTATTATTGTTAGGTTAAATACACAGTTCTATCACGTAAAAGAGGCTAATATAAACAATGCTAATAATAAATATGTGGATTTCTTTGCTCCTTCTTTCTTGAAAAATCTAAATTACTCATACTGAACATTATATATAAAATATAGGACTTAGAAGAAAAGGAAACAAAGTCATAAATACATATTACAGAGGGACATCAGATGAACAGATTGACATCAGCTTCTATATTTATACCGAGGGGGTGTCTGGTGTTAAGTGTGAATATCCACTGGGCCTCTTTATAGCTCAGTTTATATTCCCTATCACCTCCCCTAGTATGTTTAGGAATGTGGTCAATAGCTTGGAATCATGCAAGGAATGAATTAGCTTCATGCATACTTTTGAAATGTTTCGCTACAAGCGTAAAGACATCGGGATTGTCAATATCCCTGATGTGTTCAAGGGCTCTGTCTCTGAGCATCCTCTGCGTTTTACCAACATATTGGATCTGGCACCCCCTGCAGGTCAAAAGATAAACTACATAAGTAGATTTCCAGTTCAGGTTGTGCCTGATCAGAATAGGGTCCTACACTTGAAGGAATAGTTAAAAACTTAGATTTTGATGACACATCAGCAGACCATGATTTCTCCGTCTGAAGAGATTCCTCCAAAGTGTCAAACCAAAAGGCCGCCACCGTGGAGAACATTACAAGCCGACGGCTGCAAAGAAAAACCTGATGAAGAAACAACTTCTTTAGTCGATCCATAGGATTTTTGAAAGCACAACTGTCTTCAATAGAAATAGTTGTACGCTTAGCCAGGTTAGAAATAGCTCCCTCCACCTTAGGGACTGATTGCCTAGCATCCCTGATGGTGTCAGAAATAGAATACATTTTTCTAAAGTTAAGGGAAGGTGAAAAAGGGATACCCGGTCTTTCCATTCCCGCATAATAATTTCCGAGATTCTCTTAGAAATCGTAAAAAACATCAGAATACGTAGGTATCTCTAGGAACTTGTCCATCTTACATAATTTCTCTGGTGGCACCGCAATGGGATCACAGTCCTCCAGAGTTGCTAAAACCTCCCGAAGTAACAGGCGGAGGTGTTCAAGCTTAAATCTAAAGGACACAAAATCTGAGGGAACGCTCTTCCTGAGTAGGAAAGCTCCCCTTCAGACAATAGTTCCCTGACCCCCCAATCAGATTCTTGTGAGGGTACATCGGGAATGACCAGCAAGGCCTCAGAGACTGCAGCACCAACGTTGACTGCTACTCTACTACGTTTGCCCTGTAACACTGGCAATTTAGATCTGTAAGGGCAGATGACATAACTGCAGCTATCTTGCAGAGTAAATAAAGCAGACGCAGTTGAAGAACCCGGAGTCGCTTGTGTGGATGATAAAGATTGTGACGCTTGGGGAGAGTTTTAGCGGCATACCCTGATTCTCTAGGAATTCTCCTTGGGCATACTTTCCTTAAGGAAAATTTGCTCTTTACACTGTAAGGCCCTTTCAGGACATGAGAGACAAAATGTAATGGGGGGTTCCACAATGGCATCTAAACACATGTGAGCAAGTAGTTTTCTCAGGCTCAGACATGTTGGACAGACTAGCAATAACTATAATTGCTATATGGTATAGTGTACACAAAATGTCTAAAAAATAATTTAAAGAAAAATATAGACTGCGCCTTTAAATCTTAAAGTGCAACAATTTTTCTGGCAATACCCATAAATGTTTGCCGCAAGGCAACAATATTAGACACTAGTCCAAAAACTCTGACAATATTGCACCACTTGAATAAACTGATAATATATTGTTTTATAACCCTTTAAATAATTTATTTTATTTTATATGCAACACCCTGCACCTTGCCACAGCTGTGCTGTGGCATCTACCTGCCCCAGAACACACTGAAGCCTTTGGTAAAATATGTTTTGTATAGTAAAATAGACCCTATTGCAAGCCTCTGAGTGCTGAATATAAAATGCGCAGCAAGTGCGCGAAAACTAGACTCCGCCCCCTTGGGAGCGCAACTCTAGTCCGAAAACCCACATGGGGAAGATAAAATGTCTGTCAAGCCATGTCTCATAAGGAACTTCATAATTCTTCCCTTTTTAGAGACAAAATACACCTGAGCTAGTTTTTGTAATCATATCAGAAACGCTTCTCCCCGCATCACACCACGCATATAAAGTTAAAACATCAGCTTGTAACCCTGTGTGCACACTTTATTAATTGTAATAAACATATAAGTGGAACATCAGCTTGGAACCCTGTGTGCACACTTTATAAAAATGTATGGCATGTATAATAAAGGGACTGCCAGGGACACTATTGAGTTCGTAAAATATAGTGTATACTGCTTACCCCTCCCCTGCATGGGGGAAAATGTCAGTCTGTTCTGGTATACTATCTCTCCCAGAAAAAAACAACGACTGCACATACCTCAATGCTGCTTGAGGCATGACAGCGTTCTCCACTCTGAAGATTTGTTCTCTGCGTTACCCTCAGCTGCTAGTGGGAACAAGTGGATCTTAGAGAAAATTGCTAAGATCATCTGCATCAGGGTGAAAAATTTCTAGTTCTTCTTTCCTGACTAGAAACGATTTCTGCAGTCACCCTGAGAAAAATAGTACTCACCGGTACCATTTAAAATAAAAAAAACTTCTTGATTGAAGAATCTAAAACTAACACCTCTTTCACTTTACCTCTTCCTAGTATAACATAGGCAAAGAGAATGACTGAGGGTGGAGGGGAAGGGAGGGGCTATATATACAGCTCTGCTGTGGTGCTCTTTGCCACTTCCTGTTAGCAGGAGGTTAATATCCCACAAGTAAGGATGAAATCCGTGGACTCGTCATATCTTTGTAAAAGAAATGGTGACTATAAGGACTATTCTGCCTTTTGTTCAGCAAGGGCATTATATGTCCACAATAGACTTACAGGATGCATATCTTCATATTCCAATTCATCCAGATCACTATCAGTTCCTGAGATTCTCTTTTCTAGACAAGCATTACCAATTTGTCATTCTTCCATTTGGCCTAGCGACAGCTCCAAGAATCTTTTCAAAGGTTCTCGGTGCCCTACTCTCTGTTATTTGGATGATATCTTGGTACTAGCTCATTCTTTACATTCTGCAGAATCTCACACAAATCAACTAGTGTTGTTTCTTCAAAGACATGGTTGGAGGATCAATTTACCAAAAAGTTATTTGATTCCTCAGACAAGGGTCACCTTTTTAGGTTTCCAAATAGATTCAGTGTCCATGACTCTGTCTCTAACAGACAAGAGACAAATAAAATTGGTTTCAGTCTCAATCATTCCCTTCAGTAGCTATGTGCATGGAAGTTTTAGGTCTCATGACTGCAGCATTGAACGTGATCCCCTTTGTTCGTTTTCACATGAGACCTCACCAGCTTTGTATGCTGAGCCAATTTTGCAGGGATTATATAAGGATATCACAAGTGATATCCTTAAAGGGCCACTGTACTCAAAAAATTTCTTTTGTGATTCACATAGAGCATGCATTTTTAAGCAACTTTCAAATGTACTCCTATTTTCAAATTTTCTTCATTCTCTTGGTATGTTTATTTGAAAAGCAAGAATGTAAGTTTAGATGCCGGCCCATTTTTGGTGAACAACCTGGGTTGTCCTTGCTGATTGGTCAGCACCAATAAACAAGTGCTATCCATGGTCCTGAAGCAAACATTTGCTGGCTCCTTAGCTGAGATGCCTTCTTTTTCAAATAAAGATAGCAAGAGAACAAATTAAAATTAATAATAGAAGTAAATTAGAAAGTTGCTTAAAATTGCATGCTCTATCTGAATCATGAAAGAAAAAATTTGGGTTCAGTGTCCCTTTAAATCCCAATGTTCGACTATCTCAGACTTTGTGGTTAGATCACCATCGTTTAGTTCAAGGGGCCTCTTTTGTTCGTCCAACCTGGACTGTGATCACAACAGATGCAAGTCTTTCAGGTTGGGGAGCTGTCTGGGGATCTCTGACAGCACAAGGTGTTTGGAAATCTCAAGAGGTGAGATTACCAATCAATATTTTGTAACTCTGTGCTATTTTCAGGGCTCTTCAGGTCTGGCCTCTGTTAAAGAGAGAACCATTCATTTGTTTTCAGACAGACAATATCACAACTGTGGCATATGTCAATCATCAGGGTGGAACTCACAGTCCCCAAGTTATGAAAGAAGTATCTCGGATACTTGCTTGGGCGGAAACCAGCTCCTGTCTAATTTCTGTGGTTCATATCCCAGGTATAGACAATTGGGAAGCGGATTATGTCAGCCGTCAGACTTTACATCCGGGGGAGTAGTCACTCCATCCAGATGTGTTTTCTCAGATTGTTCAGATGTGGGGTCTCACAGAAATAGATCTGATGGCTTACCATCTAAACAAGAAACTACCCAGGTACCTGTCCAGATCCAGGGATCCTCAGGCGGAAGCAGTGGGTGCGTTAGCAGTTCCTTGGTGTTATCAACCTGCTTATATTTTCCCACCTCTAGTTCTTCTTCCAAGAGTGATCTCCAAAATCATAATGGAACAATCATTTGTGTTGCTGGCAGCTCCAGCATGGCCTTACAGGTTTTGGTATGCGGATCTTGTTCGGATGTCCAGTTGCCAGCCTTGGCCACTTCCATTAAGGCCAGACCTTCTGTCTCAAGGTCCGTTTTTCCATCAGGATTTCAAATCATTTAATTTGAAGGTATGGAAATTGAACGCCTAGTACTTAGTCATAGAGGTTTCTCTGACTCAGTGATTAATACTATTTTACAGGCTCATAAATCTGTTTCTAGGAAGATGTATTATCGAGTTTGGAAGACATATTTCATGGTGTTCTTCACATAGATTCTCCTGGCATTCTTTTAGAATTCCTAGAATCTTACAGTTTCTTCAGGATGTTCCAAATATAACTAAGGTATTTGACTGTGCCGTGGTAAAAGTGACCAAGCTCACTATACATGGGACTCCCTAACAAGAGCCCCAAAGAGAACCAAGTCTGAAACCAAAGAAATATAAGTATAGGAGCGCCTATGGCTTAAGGACACTGGTCAGGGCTAAAAAAACACTCAAAGGCTATAAATAGGGATAGAAACAAACACAATATTGATAAACAGTGTTAAAAGTTAAAAGGTTTATTATGCCAATTAAACCTCACATAGGCGAATTGGGCTATAAGATCAATAAAATAGACGAAGTACAAATAAATGTTAATACTAACAATGGCTAATCCATAGTGGGATAATTACATTAAAAAATAACAATGAAAAAGAATGACAATAGTCAGATGGCTGATAGCAGTCTGTGACTAAGACCATCTATCACTCAACGTGATATGACACGGATTAGTCACAGATCATATTACAATCAAAATGCAAATGTTAAATTCCAGAAAAAGGCACAATGGAAAATGTAGTGGTATGTGCTAGTGCGTGCCAACTGTAAAAGAGACAAAGAAGAAAAATTGTGGAATACAAGTGAATTGTGATAATACAGTGTTGCATGCAAATGAGAAGGGCAAAAAAGTCAAGATCTTACCCCATTCATAGCAGGGACAGTGTGCTGGAGGTTTTTCAACAAAGAATAGGAAAGGACCTTATACATTTGAAACAACAGTCAACTAAGGTTAATTACAATTTATCTAGGAGACAACAGACAACATTGAAAGAACTTCAGGAAAATCAAGAATTGGTGGTGCGCTCAGCAGATAAAGGCAGTGCCGTTGTAGTTATGGATAAAACATCCTATGTAGCAGAAGCACACCGCCAATTGTTGAATCCAGATGACTACCAAGTTTTGGACAGGGACCCTACAGAGAAATACAGATATGAATTAAGGCAAATTTTGGATGATGGCAAGGAACAGGGGTTCTTAGATGACCAAACAATTGAATACTTGGATGTTAAATTTCCTAAGACCCCCTGGTTCCACCATCTGCCAAAGGTCCATAAGTCTTTGGTAAATGTTCAAGGGAGACCCATTGTGAGTGGTGTTGACTCGTTGTTGGAACACCTCTCACAATGGGTGGATTCGATTCTACAGCCCTTGGTACCAGTATTGGGTTCATACATTAGAGATACCAAGCATGTCATCAATGTGGTCAAGGATATTGTATGGAAAACAGATTATACTTGGCTTACTGTTGATGCAGTGGCCTTGTACTCCAGCATACCACATGAGAAGGGCATTGACGCTGTCTCTAATTGTTTGAGATTGTTTGGGAATCTCTCTGAGGATTTACAGATCTATGTAGTGAGAATTATCCAATTCTTACTGACTCATAATTCCCTCTTCAGGTTTGAAGGTCAGTTTTTTCTACAAAGATGCGGCACAGCAATGGGAGCCAAATTTGCCCCATCATATGCAAACCTTTACTTAGGATGGTGGGAACTGGGCCGCATCTTTGGAGAGGAAAATCCATTTCAAAGCCGAATAATGTTTTATAGGAGATACATCGATGATCTCCTTTTCATTTGGATTGGAGATCACAATGACATACTTTCATTTGTCACATACCTTAACAACAATGACATGAATTTGAAATTCACATTTGAAACAAACACTACTGAAATACATTTTTTACATCTTACCCTGAGAGGGGACATTGGTGCTAAGGTATCAACAATAGTGTATCACAAGCCAATAACAGGGAATACACTGTTACGTGGCAATAGCTGTCATCCAAAAGAGACAAGGTTTGCTGTGGCAAAGGGGCAATTTACAAGGTTACGCAGAAACTGCTCAGATCAAAGGGATTTTGAGAAGGAAGCCAAAGCTCTATCACATAAGCTTAGAGAGAGGAAATATCCTAACTATGATGTAAATAGAGCAAGACGAGCTGTAGAGTTAATTCCGAAGGATGACCTCCTAAGAGAGAAACAAAGGACAACTGAGAACAGCTTTAATGGGGTCTATTTTGTGAAGGAATTTAGTACACAGAATACACAGATTTGCAAAATAGTCAAAAAACACTTTCCACTATTGGCTGCGGATGACCATTTGGTCAATGCAGTAGAACAGGGTGTCAAATGCTCTTACAAGAAAACCAGGAGCTTAGGCAGTATATTGGCGCCTACACAACTAGAGCGAGTTTGGAATAAGTGAGCCCAAACTCGCTCTACCTGTGAAAAAATAAAACAAACATATGCAAAAAAACAGCAAAACCTAGAATGTCTGATCAGAAACAGACTCGCCGGGAAAGAATACAAACCTCCTTATGTTTAACGTCTATGTGTTTCAGCCCGCAGAATGGGCCTTTCTCAAGACATAAGGAGGTATGTGTAATGTGGCCTTAAATGTAGTATCCCTACCAATCAGGCAACTGTAATTTACAGACAAAACTGTATATGTGTTTCATGTATCTTTGTGAGTATCAAACTTAGAATCATCTCATATGTCAAACGCCCTATGTATTTCCGATATAAACCACCAAAATGGCTCTTATTGGGGAAATACCATTCAAAATTCGTGGCTAGGTAATCTTCATGTAGTGAAGTTCCTCAATATACAGCATTGGCGGTTGATACATTGATAATAATCCACTGTATTGCCCAAAAATGTGAATTAATATCATGATATTAGTCAGATTGTAATAAATTAGTTTTACATGCTAGGATTAAATGTAAAAATATAAAACGAGAAAATATAAATCTTGTAAAAATATACGACAAATTAAGTGATAAAACGGAGGCCTGTACTCTTCCAATTACTGGTATAATTGTGAATGCATCATAGTATCCAATACTACCAGACGACTACAAAATCCAGAATGCGGATGAGAATAGTTTTGTATATACAAATAAAACATAAGACAATGTAAATAATATTCAAAGAGTACTGTATAATATCAGCTGCTAGTCATATATTACTAATCAGATAATATAAGCTCTAAACATTTAACAACATGTTTAGTGAGCATCATAAACGAAAATATGTCTAAGATGATACAATACTGGATGTAATGCGAATATCACCATTACAATGATATATAGTATTCAGAAAAGAGTGGACCATAATGGTACAATACTAACTGTAGAATAAACGTCAACAGAATGATAATAGGTTTACAGCACTAGGGAGATCTAATGATAATCCACAACTATCACTGAACATCAATAGACTACAGAATACACATGATCTATTTGATGACCAAAACCCAACCTCTTCCTCCTCATCTCCTTTTTTAGGGATGGCACATCAAAATGCCCTGCCAAGAGAGTTAAACTCAGGCAAAAGAAAGCAGGTCATGCTAGACGATTTGGACACTCCACTAAAAAGAAAATTTATGGAAGAAAAAGAGCAGGGATACGAACTAAGCAGAAATTAGCTCCAATGAAACTGTGACTTATAAACTTAACAATGATACGATTCCAGATAAAGGCAACACTGTAACTAGTGTATTAGAAAAAATAAAAGATCCGAGACCAGTAATGTGAACAGCTTGACTGAAATCAAAGGGATTTATAATTTAAGCAATATTAATCTGTCAGTGGAAGAAAAACAGATACTAAGTTTAGGCCTGACGTATGCACCCTCACAAAATTTTGATAAATTTCAAACTTATCTAAACACTAAGGAATTTGTGAGAAAATTAACCCTTATGAGGTATTTCAAGAAAACACCTCTAGAACGCAATAAACCAGATAACATACATCTATCTCACTCTGACAAATATCTACATACTGAACTCAAGCTTAAATCCCATTTTTTTCCCACGAATCACAAAGGCTCAGCCATAGAATCATTTGAAACTATGGTATTGTCAGATCCTATCTGCCTCCTGTTACTGTTCCTTTAATTTTCACTTGTCTGCCTATAAAACCCCACAGCTTCACTGACACTTTGCTGGATTATTTTTCCTGTCTCTGACGTTTCAGAGTCTCAGTGAACCAATCCGGTTCTCACCTCACTGGAAGTCAGTTGCTCCTTTGGACTTAACTCCTCGCAAGCCTTTGCGCTTCTCCTACCACGCTGCCACTCTGCGCTCACAGCCTGTCAGCTCACTGCCTCTCTGCTCACACAGTCTGTCAGTACACGCTGCCACGTCATCAGCTCGGGCCGCAATCGTTACCGCTCTCACAGATCCTCAGAGCAGGGGTAAACTAAGCTGCATATTCATCTAGCAATTCTCGGTTATCCCTAACAGCAACCTCAGGTCGTATACTTTCAAACTGGTGATATTTATTTTTGTACATGAACGCTGTAATTCCTACACTCATATTTAAACTGCAGTAATACTTCTCATATAATTACTTGTGATTTCTACCATTTTCTCCACGCCTCTGCACAGTGATACAGACTCCAGTGTCTGCCTACCACTACTGCAATTGGCATATATCAAACTCAGATTCTTTGCCTGCAAACTTCCAGTTGTTTGTAGTTAAGGAACCTGAGACATTCTTATACCAGCGAATCAATTTCTACTATAAAGAGTTTTGTTTAAAAATATTCTGATTGTGTATGTGAGGTGTGATATAATAATCCAGCCTAAAAAATATAATTACTGGTGTTACAGTTATGGATATGACTAAGATATCAAATCAATTATCAGTGCTCACACAGCGTATGGATAATGTGACTCAATCAGTCAGGGAATTACAAGGTGAAACCCAGGTGTTAAAAGACTGTGTGAGAGAGATGTACGCAGTTAAAACCGCACAACCAGAACCTCAGGTTTCCATGCCAGATAAATTCAGCGGTAATAGGGCAAATTTCAAAGAATTCAGAAACGCCTGTTTACTTCTGTTTGAACTCAAACCTAAAACATATAATACTGACCGGTTAAAAGTTCTAACCATTATTTCTTATTTAAGGGCTGAGCCCCTTATTTGGGCTGATAGTCTATTTGAAAATAAAAATGCTATATTAGATTCACTACAAGAATTTCTAAAGGCATTTTCTTCTTTGTATGATGACCCTTTCAAGCAGGAATCCGCCGAGACATCACTTAGGGGACTAAAACAAGGCAGACAGCCTGTTGAGAATTCTATTTCTCAATTCAAAATATATGCCATCGAATCCAAATGGAATAAGGCTTCATTAAGACATCAATTCAGAATTGGACTCAGCGAGGAAATAAAGGATGAGTTGTCCCGCACTGGAGTACCAACCAGGTTGGAGGATCTCTGTAGTCTCTGTACTACTATAGACAGACATCTGCGTGAATGCAAACTTGAGAGATCTGGCACCTCATCAACATACAAAAAGTACCCACAGCTCCAAATCCTAAAGAATCAGAAACACCTATGGAGATTGGGTTTATGCGTGGTCCACTCTCTACTTAAGAGAAAAGTAGAAGGCGCTCTTTAAGATTGTGCATGTACTGTGCATCCCCAGAGCATGATGTGAACACCTGCCCTCTTTTGAAAAAGACAAAACTTGGTAAGAAAATCTCTAATTCTCTTAGCCTATTTTTAAACAAAAAATCTAATACTCATATTACTTTGCCACTTATATTACAGTGGGATCTCCATCACATTGAAGTCGAGGCGTTAATCGATACCGGGGCTTCAGCAAGCTACATTGACTCACAATTTGTTAAACTTAATAAAATTCCCTTCCTAGCAAAACAGGTTTCAGTCTCAATTAATTTAGTTGATGGATCATCTCTCTCTACAGGTCCTATAACTCATGAGACTATACCCTTACTACTCTGCATTAATTCACGTCACAGAGAAGTAATTAGTTTTGACATAATTCCTAGCCCGCTATATCCTATCATTCTCGGCTTATCATGGTTGCAACTACACAAACCTGATTTTGACTGGCAACACTCGACTGTAAATCTATCTTCCACATATTGTACACAAACTTGTTATCCACTTGACAACATTTTACTTACCACTACTGAAAACATACCTACTGAATATCAAGACTTCCAGGATGTATTTAATAAAACTGAGGCACAGGTTCTTCCGCCACACAGGCCATACAACTGCCCCATTGACCTCCTTCCTGGTGCAACTATTCCTGTAGGTCACATATACCCATTGTCAAAACCTGAATTAGATCATTTAAAGTTATACCTACAAGAGAATTTAGCCAAAGGTTTTATAAGACCTTCAACCTCCCCAGCTGGGGCTGGTATTTTTTTCGTTAAAAATAAAGATCAGGGGGGCGGAGCTAGCCGCTTAAGTGGATGGTCGCAGCATTGCAGAGCTCCCGGCTCCAACTATATAGAATAGGACCTTTCCAACAGTTTCTACTGCTTACATTCTCTTCAATGATTATTCAAATCACACCTGATACCCTGAAGAGGAGTCCAGGAGCCCACAAAAGCTCTATTGTACCCGATTTACCACCTTATCAGCCTATACTTTAATCTGACTTATTGAGGCCTCGCTGCAACACTCCCTACACCTCTTCTCAGAGCACTGAGTTCAATAGATGTCTTGTGATTTCCCCTTAACTGACATATTCCCGCTTTGGATATGGAGGAGACACACGAGATCCTGCAGACTATGTTATTAGCCTTGGATCACCAGATAGACAGGCGTTTTTCTAACTTACTTGACACCCTGAAAATGGCGACTCAGGGAGTAACAGCTATGAGTTATGATGGCGTCACGCAAACAGACAAGCTGACTGAGCAATTCCCAGACCGACTGTTGGAGAAGTCGTGGAGTGGCCTCACTCATACTGGCTCTAATTTGGCTACTGAGCCTAAGCGGATGGCTACAGCGAATTTGCGCTCACTTGACCACACCACAGGAGGACCTCTAATAGACGTAGCTAATAGGAGCAGCTTATCCAGACCTGAGAGCTATACACAGGTCACGATCCAGACGGACCTCAAGGACCACAATGGCTCCCTTCAGCTCCTCTCTACTTCTGCAGGGCCAGCACCGGGGATTGTAACATGCCGGGAGGTGTCGCGGGCTCACAGGTCCCGATCGTCTACAGTATTTAACCTGCAGCAGAAGGCCTACGCTTCCTCCGATATCACGGCAGGTCATAGTACCTGCGATGGAGCTCAATCAAATGGGAGGTTTGTGTTGAGCGATAAACAGACCGCAGCATACTTCAATCATGCTGCGTCTCAGGAGGCAGGTAAACATAGGTTGAACTATGATAGCACTAAGGTACAAACTTTTACAAGCCCATATCTGCAATTTTCCAAGACTGCCATTCTCACACAAGAATCTGCTTTTAGCTGTGGCTCCTTATTCTACTCTCAAACCTCCGCTGAGGATTCATCACAATATCTTCTCAGGACTGGAGTGGGCTGAATTTTTGTCTATGACATTAATAATGGCTTCGGGTGACTGTTGTATTTTTAAACCCCTCCTAAGCCACAAACTTATATTGCCAAAGTTTTTCTTAAGGTTGTCTCCACTTGCGGGACTTTTCACTTCATAGTCCAGTTTCTGCTGTGGTTTATAAAGTTTGCTGTTCCATACACTTATCCTTTGTTTTTATATACTGTATTGCACTACAGGTTTCAAGTAAGCAGGAGATTAAAACCCCAAATCCTAATTCCTTTACTATAAATATTGACCTGTTAGATAATCCCCTATTACTCATATTATGACTCTGAAGTATAGAAACATGATATCTGTGTGTATATATGTATCTCTATATATTATTGCGACTGTTTGTCTTACCACAGCTTTTCTAACATTTTATGCTTCCAAGCTACCACCGTCCTTCTTTTAAAGCTCCCCACTGTATAGAAACACATTATTATACATGCCTTAGTTAGATAGAAAGTTGATCTGCTCCTTAGTGAAATATTTAGAGCTTTGATATTGCCAAACAGTTCCCTTAATTTCAGAGATACTTTGTCTGGTCACTGTAGTGTTTCCATGCAGGCATCACTAGACATTGCTGGGCAGTGCTTACTGGGAAGGCACGGTCTGGCATACAAGTTTTCATCCTTTCCTTAGTTAGACACATGGGTTCTTTCTGCAGGGTGCTGGACATATGTTCCAGTATAAGATATAGGATAAATGTATCACTAAACAGAGTTATCTAGCTTTACAAAGCTTATTGTTGACATTGTATCTCTTATGATGATGTATAGTTTAAAGTCCTACGCTCTATATTACCTCTTTTAGATATTTCGATTAGCTGGGACATCTTAAGGGGAGTTATTCCTATTACCAGCAACATACTAGTTTATGAATGATTAACAGCAACTGGGTAACAAGTCCCAAACCTGTTTTATGTTGTGTTTAATAGTTATTGTTGTTTATTTATATTATTTGTTACTAACTATCATTTTCTGTGGCTGTATGAATATCACTCTTAATTTATTTATGCGCTTGCTCATATTTCTAGCACATAATAGTTGTTTTCGTTGAGCCTCTCTCCTCCCTTTCCCGCTGGTACTTAATGCCTGCGGGTCATATCCCTTCTCCTTTTTCCCGCATCGCCTATAGGTGGCACTCCCCTAGGAGAGGGGCTTACCCAGAGGCTCCCCAGGCCCCCCAGACCCTGGCTATTCAGGATATGGCCTTCTTAGACACCTCCCAATTCTATCTGGCCCCTCTCCTCCCTTTCCCGCTGGCGATTAGTACCTGCGGGTCATATCCCTTCTCCTTTTACCTGCACCGTCTATAGATAGCACCTTCCCTGGAGAGGGGGTCATGTAGTGGCCCTTATCTAACTTTTTGTGTCTATAGAAATGCCCCCCCCCCTGTTAGTATCCTTTTTGGCAATCTCCCTTACATTCACATGCCCTAGTTTTCATATTTTAGAGATGTTATCCAGGAGTATACTCAAAAGCCCTGAGATCCTATTCCATTCCATTTCACATCGCCCTGTAGTTTATATTTTTCAGACAAATTATCTAGCTCCGCCCCCCCTCCCCTTCCCTTCTCCCCTCCCCCCCCATTATGAGCGGCTCTTGCCCGCTGCATCCCTCACCCCCCTATATACGCAGGCCTACGGGAGGCCTGATAAATGCCAGCTCCCTTTCTCTCACTATTTTCAGTGTATAGAATACCCCTTATTTGAGAGTAGGGACCACTAGTTACCTGTATTATAAAACTGAGACTTTATTTCTATATGCCCCAGTCACACATGTTTTGATTTCACTGTGCGCATTCTGTATTTAAGGTCATAAAGTCTGTGCTATAACTTACGTCAAATGTTATCTCTCTGTTTTCAACCTTGATATCTCCATATCATTGACTCCTATTATTATATAAATATTGAAACTCTATTGTCTAGATAATATCTTAACAAATCCTATATTAGCACACCAATGTCTTAATTCTTATGTACCTTTCATATGTGATCTGTATCAGCTATTTTTCTTTTTGTATTTGTCTTGTGCTGGGACACACTCCCTTTTCTGTTATTTCTATCCATTGTCTCAATAAAAAATTATTTAAAAAAAAAAAAAAAATAAAGATCAGACTCTCAGGCCTATAATAGATTATAGGGAGCTAAACAAAAGAACAAAGAAAAACCGTTATCCACTCCCACTTATACCCGAACTTATAGAGAGGTTACGCACTGCCAAGATCTTTACAAAATTGGATCTCAGGGGTGCTTACAATCTCATACGAATGAGGGCTGGAGACGAATGGTTGACGGCTTTTAGAACCCGGTATGGCCATTACGAATATACTGTCATGCCATTCGGCCTTTGCAATGCCCCAGCAACATTTCAATGTTTCATTAACGACATTTTCCGTGACATTCTAGATAATTTTGTAGTTGTATATTTAGACGATATACTCATTTATTCAGACACTGAACAACAACATATCACCCATGTTAGGACTGTTTTAGCACATTTACGTGAACATAAACTGTATGCCAAAGTAGAAAAATGTGAGTTCCATAGTTCTAGGGTCACTTTTTTGGGATATGTCATTTCTAACTCTGGAATTATGATGGATGATTCAAAAATCCATGCGATAACCCAATGGCCAACTCCTAACACCAAGATACAGGTACAACGGTTTCTTGGATTCGCCAATTTTTTTTTTTTATTTTTTTTTTTTTTTTAAATGTTTTTATTGAGGATTAAGAAATACAACCAGTGTCACAACGCAGGTGACTAAAAAATGCACATATATGCAAACATTATATTGTTGTGATGATATAGTAAATATAGCTATTGATGGAGATACAAATCACATAAATCAAGCATATCAAGCATGAAATACAATATCAACCGCATGAACCTCATTTTTAATTATCATGAATAAGATTATAAACCTCATTTTTAAATAGTGTGAACAGACTGTAAACACAGGGGCAAACTAATACTTCAGTATTATCAATTAACTCAGTTTTCTAGGAACTTCATAAAGTCAGTTTAGGAATATCTGTCTGTACACTTCAACTAGCATTCACAGTGCTCATCTCCAGGCGGGGGGCGGCCCTCTATGGGAAGGAGGGAGGGAAGAGAGGGGAAATAGAAATTAAGAGGTATGATAGGAGAGGAGAAGGGTGGGCAATCAGTTTATTAGTAGGGGACATAGGAAAGCAAGTGTCATCAGCCAATTAGCATATCCCTAATTTGGTGTGAGAGTTTAATTATAATAATGGAAGGGATCAGAAACTTTAATGCAGCTAAAAATTTAACTGTGATCTCCTTGATAGGTAAACCAAGGCTCCCAAATCCGCCAATAAAGCTCCTCCTTGTCCATGTTAGAGTAGAAACTTTGTTCCATTTTGGGGTATATCTGCATTATAGATATAACTGCTGTAATGTCTGGGGGTTGGGTTTGTTTCCAGGCCCTTGCAATCGCCAGTTTCGTGGCCGCTAGGACAAAGATGACCAGTTTAGATACGTGAGTTGGGACACTCTTCGGGAAGATATGTAGGAGGGCAATGGTAGGAGCGGGATTCGCCAATTTTTACCTTAAGTTTATTTGTAATTTTGCACACACAGCCAGACCTCTTACTGACTTGACTAAACTGGGAAAGCTCTTTAAATGGACAGATGAATGTGAACAGGTCTTCCAAAAATTAAAAAAAGACTTTACTACAGCTCCCATACTGCAGTTCCCAGACACAAATAGACAGTTTATAGTCGAGGTTGATGCTTCCGTTTATGCTCTGGGGGCAATCTTATCGCAAAAAACAATTCTTACTGATAAAATGCATCCGGTTGCTTACCTGTCCAGATTACTTACATCTGCTGAACGCAATTACCCTGTTGGGGAGAGAGAATTACTGGCGATCAAGATTGCATTTGAGCACTGGAGACACCTACTTGAGGGTGCTACATGTCCTATTGTAGTAATAACGGATCATAAAAACTTGCAGTACTTACAGCAAAATAGAACTCTGTCAGCCAGACAACTTCGCTGGAATCTCTACTTCTCTCGATTCGACTTTATCATTACCTATCGACCAGGTACTCGAAATGGTAAGGCAGATGCCCTCTCCAGAAGGGACTCCAGACCACTTACTCCGGAAGCACCATCTACTATTATTCCAAAATCTAAAATTCTAGGGTTACTTATAACCTCTCATCCAGATTTCCAAAACTCTCAAATCAATGATCCATCCAAACCACTTCAACTTCTTCATACAAAACAAAATGGGTTATACTATTACAATAACTTACTATATATACCTCCTACTTGTAGGACTGAACTCCTTCACTCCTGTCATACCTCTCCTCTATCTGGACATTTAGGTTTTAGGAAAACATTGGATTTGCTTCGCCGTTACTATTGGTGGCCAGCTATGACCACATCAGTTCAAAATTTCATCACCCAATGTACCACCTGTGCAACTTCGAAACCAAGTCATCAATTTCCAATAGGGTTGCTCCAATCATACCCGGTTCCTGAAACTCCTTGGTCTCATATTGCAATGGATTATATTGTCGACCTACCACCCTACAACTGTTACACTTCAGTACTTGTAATAGTAGACCTATTTACGAAAATGGCACATTTTGTCCCTGCAGTTGGTTTACCAACTGCTCAAGAGACCTGCGATATGTTCATTAAAGAAGTAGTCCGCCTACACGGGCTCCCCACGGTGATTTTGACTGATAGGGGTTCACAATTTACGTCCCGTTTCTGGAGGACTCTCTGCCAAACCCTGCAAATTACTCAGAAACTCACAACATCCTATCACCCCCAGTCTAACGGGCAAGCAGAACGAACTAACCAATGGTTGGAGCAGTGTCTTCGGTGTTTCTGCTCTAACCAACAAGACACTTGGGCGAAACATCTAGCTTTGGCAGAATTTGCTTATAATAATTCCACTAACTCATCCACCTCTTTCAGCCCGTTTTTTGTCAATTATGGTTTACATCCAAGAATATCCTACCTACCCTACACTCCCTCTTCAAACCCAAGGGTGAATGATGCTGTTAACGATATCTCCCAAACCTTCACAGTTGCTCATCGTAATATTCAATCTGCACAAGCATCGCATAAGAAATATTATGATTTGCGTCCTACTCCTCAACCAACTTACCAAATCGGTCAACATGTATGGCTCTCTACTAAGAATCTAAGGTTGCGTACTCCATCTAAGAAGTTAAGTAAGCTTTTCATTGATCCTACGACTGTTACTCTTCAACTACCTGATGTCTACAAGATTCATCATACATTTCATGTGTCCTTAGTGAAGCCCTGCCTCGTTCACAACCTGACCCCCGATTTGGTCTCCCACAACGTCGCTCAGGGCCAGGAATATGAGGTACATTCTATTATTGATTCCAGATGCAGAAAGGGTGTTCTTGAATATCTCATTCATTGGAAGGACTTCGATCATTCTGAGGACTCCTGGGAACCAGCTACTTCTGTATCTGCTCCTAGGTGTGTATCCTTGTTCCACCGTAGAAACCCCGATAGGCCTGCTCCATGAACACTCGTGGTGCGTTCCTTTTTGGGGGGGCTGTGTCAGATCCTATCTGCCTCCTGTTACTGTTCCTTTAATTTTCACTTGTCTGCCTATAAAACCCCACAGCTTCACTGACACTTTGCTGGATTATTTTTCCTGTCTCTGATGTTTCAGAGTCTCAGTGAACCAATCCGGTTCTCACCTCACAGGAAGTCAGTTGCTCCTTTGGACTTCACTCCTCGCAAGCCTTTGCGCTTCTCCTACCACGCTGCCACTCTGCGCACACAGCCTGTCAGCTCACTGCCTCTCTGCTCACACAGTCTGTCAGTACACGCTGCCACGTCATCAGCTCGGGCCGCAATCGTTACCGCTCTCACAGATCCTCAGAGCAGGGGTAAACTAAGCTGCATATTCATCTAGCAATTCTCGGTTATCCCTAACAGCAACCTCAGGTCGTATACTTTCAAACTGGTGATATTTATTTTTGTACATGAACGCTGTAATTCCTACACTCATATTTAAACTGCAGTAATACTTCTCATATAATTACTTGTGATTTCTACCATTTTCTCCACGCCTCTGCACAGTGATACAGACTCCAGTGTCTGCCTACCACTACTGCAATTGGCATATATCAAACTCAGATTCTTTGCCTGCAAACTTCCAGTTGTTTGTAGTTAAGGAACCTGAGACATTCTTATACCAGCGAATCAATTTCTACTATAAAGAGTTTTGTTTAAAAATATTCTGATTGTGTATGTGAGGTGTGATAGGTATGTAATGATATTAAAAGAACTAATTTATTACAATCTGACTAATATCATGATATTAATTCACATTTTTGGGCAATACAATGGATTAATATTAATGTACCAACCGCCAATGCTGTATATTGAGGAACTTCACTACATGAAGATTACCTAGCCCCGAATTTTGTATGGCATTTCCCCAATAAGGGCCATTTCAGTGGTTTATATTTATGACTCCAATTCAGATTTGGATACCGCTTACCACGACTAATGGTTGCCCTCAAGCAATAAGTATTTGCCCGTAACAAATATGGCACTTATAACTCATAGCGCTAAACCAGAAGTCCACAGACCGTAAATGACGTTGTTCAGGTCCGCCGGAAGTTAACGTTCCGAGACCGGAAATACGTAGGGCGTTTGACACGTGGCACACGAGTTGATTCTAAGTTTGATACTCACAAAGATACATGAAACACATATACAGTTTTGGCGGTAAATTACAGTTGCCTGATTGGTAGGGATACTACATTTAAGGCCACATTACACATACCTCCTTATGTCTTGAGAAAGGCCCCTTCTGCGGGCTTAAATGCGTAGACGTTAAACATAAGGAGGCTTGTGTTCTTTCCCGGTGAATCTGTTTCTGATCAGACATTCTAGGTTTTGCTGTTTTTTGCATATGTTCGTTTTATTTTTTCACAGGTATAGAGAGTTTGGGCTCACTTATTTTACAGAGGTCATATATCTAAAGTTGGCATCCCAGCATTTAGGAGACCCTTTAGGATTTCACTCACACTTGGATATCATCTAGGACACACCAGGACTTATCATTTTTTGGCCATACCTCTTTTTGGACATTCCTTTTTTAGCTTACACATGTGTACCATTCTTGCTTGTTAGCCTATAATAGAGGCTCACTGATTTTTTGCTTTTTTGTCCACAAATATCCGGGTATCATTTACCATTGCTTATTTATGTGTGTTTTCAAATTGCATATTATAGTTTTGTGAACCCCTTGTTTGACATAGTTTGGGAACCCGCTGTTTGTACACTGTCATTTCACATTTTGCCCCTCTCATTTGCATTCAACACTGTATTGTCACAATTCACTTGTATTCCACAATCGTCTCTTTTACAGTTGGCACGCACTAGCACATTCCACTACATTTTCCATTGTACCTTTTTCTGGAATTTAACATTTGCATTTTGATTGTAATATGATCTGTGACTAATCCGTGTCATTTCATGTTGCGTGATAGATGGTCTCAGTCACAGACTGCTATCAGCCATCTGACTATATTGTCATTCTTTTTCATTGTTATTTTTTAATGTAATGAAATGTGAGATTTAATTGGCATAATAAACATTTTAACCTTTAACACTGTTTATCAATATTGTGTTTGTTTCTATCCATATTTATAGCCTTTGAGCCTTCATTTACCCCTGACCAGTGTCCTTAAGCCATAGGCGCTCTTATACTTATATTTCTTTAGTTTCTTCAGGATGGTTTGGATAAGGGTTTGTCTGCCTTGAAGGGACAAATCTCTGCTCTTTCTGTTTTATTTAACAGAAAGATTGCTAAGCTTCCTGATATTCACTGTTTTGTACAGGCTTTGGTTCGTATTAAGCCTGTCATTAAATCAATCTCTCCTCCTTGGAGTCTTAATTTGGTTTTGAAGACTTTACAGGCTCCTCCATTTGAGCCTATGCATTCTTTTGACATTAAACTACTTTTTTGGAAAGTTTGTTCCTTTTGGCCATCTCTTCTGCTAGAAGAATTTCTGAATTATCTGCTCTTTCTTGTAAATCTCCTTTTCTGATTTTTCATCAGGATAAGGCGGTTTTGCGGACTTCATTTAAATTCTTAGCTAAGGTTGTGAATTCTAACAACATTAAATGGACACTGAACCCAATTTTTTTTCTTTCATGATTCAGATAGAGCATGCAATTTTAAGCAACTTTCTAATTTATTCCTATTATCAATTTTTTCTTCATTCTCTTGCTATCTTTATTTGAAAAAGAATGCGTCTAAGCTTTTTTTTTTTTGGTTCAGAACATTGGACAGCACTGTTTTATTGGTGGATGAATTTATCCACCAATCAGCAAGAACAACCCAGGTTGTTCACCAAAAATGGGCCGGCATCTAAACTTACATTCTTGCATTTCAAATAAAGATACCAAGAGAATGAAGAAAATTTGATAATAGGAGTAAATTAGAAAGTTGCTTAAAATGTCATGCTCTATCTGAATCACGAAATAAAAAAATTGGGTTCAGTGTCCCTTTAATAGAGAAATTGTTGTCCCTTCTTTATGTCCTAATCCTAAGAATTCTTTGGAGAGATCCTTACATTCTTTGGATGTGGTAAGAGCTTTGAAATATTATGTTGAAGCTACTAAAGATTTCAGGAAGACTTCTAGTCTATTTGTTATCTTTTATGGTTCTAGGAAAGGTCAGAAGGCTTCTGCCATTTCCTTAGCATCTTGGTTAAAGCTTTTGATTCATCAGGCTTATTTGGAGTTGGGTCAGGCCCCGCCTCAGAGAATCACAGCTCATTCTACTAGATCAGTCTCCACTTTGTGGGCTTTTAAGAATGAAGCTTCAGTTGATCAGATTTGCAAAGCAGCAACTTGGTCTTCTTTGCATACATTAACTAAATTCTACCGTTTTTATATATTTGCTTCTTTGGAAGCAGTGACTCTTGTGTGGAGTTCCACATCTTGGGTATTACTATCCCATACGTCACTGGCTCATGGACTCTTGCCAATTACATGAAAGAAAACATAATTTATGTAAGAACTTACCTGATAAATTCATTTCTTTCATATTGGCAAGAGTCCATGAGGCCCACCGTTTTTATGGTGGTTATGATTTTTTTGTATAAAGCACAATTATTTCCAAATTCCTTTGTTGATGCTTTTTACTCCTTTCTTTATCAACCCACTACTTGGCTATTTGTTAAACTGAATTGTGGGTGTGGTGAGGGGTGTATTTATAGGCATTTTGAGGTTTGGGAAACTTTGCCCCTCCTGGTAGGATTGCATATCCCATACGTCACTAGCTCATGGACTCTTGCCAATATGAAAGAAATTAATTTATCAGGTAAGTTCTTACATAAATTATGTTTTATAAGCAGGCTCTAAAGACCAGGGAACTGCTAGAGCTTCCAATACCTCTGCCTGAGGATCCCTGGACCTTGCAAGGTACCTGGGAAGTTTGTTGTTCAAACAAGAGGCCATCAGATCTATTTCTGGTAGGCCCCATAGTTGTACAATAAGATAGAACACATCTTGGTGGAGAGACCACTCTCCTGGATGTAGGGACTGACGACTGAGGTAATCTGCCTCACAGTTGTCTACACCTGGGATGTAAATTGCAGTAATGAGGCAGGAAATGATTTCTGCCCAAGAAAGTATTTGAGATACCTCTATCATGGCTAGGGAACTTCGAGTTCCCCCTTGATGATTGACATAAGCTACTGCTGTAACATTTTCTGTCTGAAAACGTAGATAAGGCTCCCTTTTCAATAGAGGCCAAGGGGACAATTCATCAAGCTCCAAATGGAGCTCTATACATCGGAAACAGGAGTTAAGAAGCAGGGGTTGTAAGACTGTGCATCCGCCTGATCGCATACGTTCAGGTTGATTGACACCCTGTGCTAACAGCCGATTGGCCGTGAATCTGCAGGGGACGGCGTTGCACAAGCAGTTCAACAGAACTGCTTGTGAAATGATAAATGCCGACAGTGTATGCTGTCGGCTTTTATCAATGTGCGGCGGACATGATCGCAACAGCGGATCATGTCCATCCACACTTTCAGAAATCAGCCCCCATGCCTGAAGGGCCCTGAAGAGAGCACAGAGTTCCAAAATATTGATTGGTAACCTCACCTCCCGAACATTTCAAACCCCTTGTGCTGTCAGGGACCCCCAGACAGCTCCCCAACCTGAAAGACTTGCATCTGTGGTGATCACAGACCAGGAAGAACGAGCAAAAGAAGCCGTTTGAATAATAGACTGGTGATTCAGCCATCAAGTCAGAGAGATAGGTTTGTGTTGGTATCTAAGAATATCTATTGCGATATCTGAGTATAATCCTTGCACCATTGGCGCAGCATACAGAGCTGAAGAGGTCTCATATGAAATCGAGCAAATGTAATTGCATCTGAAGCTGCAATCATGAGTTCTAGTACTTCCATACACAAAGCCACTGAAGGAAATGAGAGAGACTGAAGGTTCAGACAAGCTGAAATCAATTTTATACGTCTCTATTCTGTCAGGGAAAGAGTCATGGACACTAAATCTATCTGGAATCCTAAAAAGGTGACCTTTGTCTGAGGAATCAAGAAACTCTTTGGTAAATTGATCCTCCGACCATGTCTTTGAAGAAATAACAACAGTTTTTTGTGTGAGATTCTGCTAAATGAAAAAGATTGAGCTAGTACCAAGATATCATCCAGGTAAGGAAATACCGCAATAACCCGGAGCTCTGATTACAGTTAAAAGAGCTGTAGCTAGACCAAACGGAAGAGCAACAAACTGATAATGCTTTTTCAGAAATTAGAACCTCAGGAACTGGTAATGTTCTTGATGAATTGAGATGTGAAGGTAAGCATCCTGTAAATCTATTGTGGACATAAAGATAACTTGTTGAACAAAAGGCAGAATAGTCCTTATAGTTTCTATTTTTAATTTTGGAATTCTTACAAATTTGTTTAGAGTTTTCAGATCCAGAATTGGTCTGAAAGAATTTTCCTTCTTTGGTACAATGAAGAAATTTGAATAAAATCCCATCCCCTGTTATTGTAAAGGAACTGGAACAATTACTCCCATATTTTCCAGATCTGAGACAGATTTTAGAAAAGCCTGAGCTGTCATAGGAAGTTTTGGAAAATGGGTACGAAAAAACCTTCCTGTAGCAGGTCGTATTCTGAATCCAATTTGATATCCCTGAGAATTAATGTTTTGAATCTAGGGATTTTTGACAGATTGTAACCAAATTTTCTGAAAAAGGTTTAATCTGCCCCCGACCAGAAATACTGGGTTGGGGCCGTATTTTAATGAGGTCTTAGAGGCTGGATTAGGTTTTTTATTCTGCTTGGATTTATTCCAATTTGAAGAGGGTCTCCAGACTGAGCCAGAGGGTTTAGGGGGGAGTCAGTTTTCTGTTCTCTGTTCTGATGAAAGGAACGAAAATGATTGGGAGCTTTAAATTTCCCTTTTGACTTTTTGTCCTGGGGAAGGAAAACTCCCTTACCTCCAGTAATAGTAGAAATAACAGAATCCATTTGAGACCCAAACAATTTATTTCCTTGGAAAGAAAGAGATAGTAAACTAGATTTAGATACAATGTCATCATTTCATGATTTAAAGTGAATGTAAATTTTGATGCTAAAGTGCCCGGTTTTTAAAACTTTGATTAAAAACAGGGGCACTTTAATTCATCAATATTTTCATTTCACTCCTGTTGTGAAAATAAACTTACTTTTTAATCTTCACAGCAGCTCCAGCTTCCTCCACCTGTTTCAAAGCCTCTTCCTGGGTCTAAAATGAGGTATCTGGCTTCCTCCAATCACAGCAGTGAATCAGACACTGAATCCCCCGGGGGGGAATCTGTGATTGGAGGATGACCTATCAATCATTTCTGACATCAGAAATGGCTTGTGAGACCGGAGGAAGCAGCAGCTGCTGTCAAGATTAAAAGGTAAGTTTTTTGTCACAACAGGAGTGAAATGTAAATTTTGATGAATTAAAGTGCCCCTGTTTTTAATCAAAGTTTTAAAAACCGGGCACTTAAACATCAAAATTTACATTCACTTTAAGCCATAAAGCTCTTCTAAAGACATATTTTTGGTGTTAATTTTCATGATATCAAATACTGCATCACAAATTTGTATATTGAAGTAAATTCAAGAGATTAGAACATTCAGGGCCAGGGAACAACTGCTGAGTAAGACTGGATAACCATAAAGTAAAAGCAGCAGCCACATCAGCAATAGATCATATACCTGGTCTAAGAATATAGCCAGTATGTAAAAATGCCCTTCTTGCAAGCTTACAATGCCCTTCTTGCAAGCTATATAGTGCTGCAAGGACGTTAAAGCACTAAGCAAATGAAGCCTAGGAAAGCAGTTAATGTCAGTTTGCGCAAATTTTAAATGCTAAATTTTTAGAGAAAAAGCACGCTAAAAGGCGCATCTTTGATGCGTCATGACTTGTGCGATATACTGATGCACCAATAGTGACACATGATACAAAAGGGTATATTATGGCGTGAAAATTCAATTACTATAGATGTGCACTGAGAGGTGCAAAAAACTGGTGCGCAAAAAATGGCGCGCAAACCTGACACATAAATATGCGCATGGTTGTAAGCGCGCTTGTGTGTGCATGTGAAAATAATTGCACGCTAACCCATAAAAGATTTCCTTGTATAAGTTCCTGTGTAGCTGATACATTTCCTTGTTAGGTTTCCCACTTCAAAGGATGGCGCCGGATTAAGATACCATACTCTACAAGAGGAGAAAGATATCCTAAAGGCACAAAAAAGAAAGAAACACCATAGTCTACTAAATACCATACTCCAATAAGGCACTAAGAGACAAAAATCTGTAATAAAGACTGGAATCTACTCCCCCCAACGCTTCTCATATACCTCACATGTTTGAGGTTTAAAAAGGTGAGCATTATTCGCACTATTCTTACTTTTTTACTATATTGGTTACTAGTATGTACATACTGCACCATAAATTGTTTCTTGTTTATGTTTTCTCCATTCTATGAGCGCTACAGTCTGGGACCCTCAACTATCATATATATATATATATATATATATATATATATATATATACACAAACACACGCACACTTTGGAACCCTAACCAGTCAAAGACCTTGCCATATTCCACATCCATTTTAAAACATTTTTATTAATATTAAAATTATATAAATGAGTGCAAAAGTTTATTTGAATATATTTTTGATGTATTTTGTGAAAAAAATGAACCCTTACACTTTATTTCAGATCTCAAGTAAATATTCAAAATATTCTAGCTCGAGCGCAAACTATAACTTTGAACTTGTAATACCAGCGCTTTTTAATGTGATGTCAGCCACGCTAACCCATCTTTGCTAATGGCATTTACCATGGACTTGTAATATCAAGTTGCACGTTAATGCTAGCGCGGTTTAACGATACTGCTTGTTGGTGGTATTGGAGAATTTGGAATCATCATACAAATAAGGGGGATAGTCTAGACATGGTTAGGGCTTATTGTGGTGAAGACTGAATTGAGGTTGTGATATAGGTACCAGTGTTACACTTATTGGTGTTAGCTACTGCATACCTAGCTGCACGGCGGACTCAAGATATTGTGGTGCCTGGGTCCGAGAATGCAATGATGCCCCTTAGTAGTAACATTATAATATAAACCTACTATTCTTGCTGCTGACCTTACTAAGCCTGCCTGTCTACCTGTATATAACCAATGCTTATGCACAATTGCTCAATACGTGGGAAGGTATTTAGGGGAGAGATGCCTTTGTCCCACCTTGAATGTCCCCCCTGGCCAGTTCTGTGTCTTTGTGCATGATGAGGTTATGTTGCTTTTAGTCTGTGACTTCCCCCATGGAGACAGGGGGTCCCATGGTTTAGCCGGCCCTGTCTACCTGATTACAATGATAAGCCTTAAAGGGACACTGAACCTAATTTTTTTCTTTCATGATTCAGATAGAGCATGAAATTTTAAGCAACTTTCTAATTTACTCCTATTATCAATTTTTCTTTGTTCTGTTGCTATCTTTATTTTAAAAGCAGGAATGCAAATCTTAGCATCCAGCCCATTTTAGGTTCAGCACCATGGATAGAGCTTGCTTAGTGGAGGCTTACATTTACCAACCAATAAGCAAGCATAACCAAGGTTCTCAACCAAAAATGGGCTGGCTCCTATGCATCACATTCCTGCTTTTTAAATAAAGATAGCAAGAGAATGAAGAAAAATTGATAATAGGAGTAAATTAGAAAGTTGCTTAAAATTGCATGCTCTATCTGAATCATGAAAGAAAAAAATTGGGTTTAGTGTCCCTTTAAAGGGCAACTAAATAGAATAGATTTGAATAACTGATAAAAATATAATAAAAACACAATACAATAGCAAATTTCAAAGTTAATCCAATTGTCACTCAACCTGTAACAAAAATGCACATGCTCAGTAGGTGCTGGAGCCTCAGAATGTGTGCATATAAAAATGTGCAGGTTTTATTAATGGAATTTTATTGTAAAGTTATTTATCTGAATAATGAAACTTTAATTTTAGTGTCCCTTTTATGAGCTGCTATATTTAGTATCACATTACTGAAAATATCCATATCTGTTGTAATAAGGCTTCAAAAATGGAACATCTATACAAAGGTTGTTGTCTCTATTTTGTTTAGTGTCTCCAATTTAGTGGCTTACATAAGATCTGACCCACTTATTTTGCTACACACTCAGTCCTATGCTGATGGACTTCATGTTAAATCAAACTCAACTAACCTTTGCCCACCTGAAAACTCCTTTCTTCTCCTCCTCTATTGTCATGTCAAGCGAATAAAATAAAACAGTAGGTAAAGACGTGGCCATGCTATAATGTTAAAGGTATAATGACTCCTAAATATGTCTACATACAATATATAATAAAGAAAAAAAACAACCAAAGCAATATATTAAAGAACACATAGTTAAAAGTCTTGAAGTCTATGTCATAGATGAACTTTTTATCTAAATAAAACATATTTGCTTTCAGCTATGGTGATAAGCCATATTGGATTTTTAAAATTAGCATGATTTTTTTTCCCTTCAGTTTTTACTAAAATTTAATCATGAAGTTATACAGTACAAAAAATGGAAATAAGGTGGATTAAATCAAGATAGACTGTGTAAAACAATGTCAGCATTTCTCAACAAGCATTTAGAAAGGAAATCTAAGCCCATAAACATTAGAACATTAAAGTGAAGAGCTCTAGGGATCTCAAAATGATTTGTCCAGCTATTATAGAATCATTTAAATTTAAATTAAAATGGTAAGTATTTTCCAGTCTACTAAAATATATGGTATTACATTAGGCTTTTGTGTGAGCCTTCCTCTAGTAAATGCAAAGTAAAGCATATTGCTAGAACAAAAATAACGAAATATACAAGACTGAATAAATTCCCTGACAAAAAAACTAATTCTATAAAGCCAAAAATGACAAGGATCATACTGTATCCTCTAATGAAGCACATCTCTTGCATTAACAATAAAGGAATAGTTCATATGGCTTTTAATTCTATATCAGTGTGTCAGAACTCACGGATGTAATGCTCGAAATTTATTGTGCACATTTTCATTTTTTTATGTTATTTGAAAAAAAATATACATGTAAAGTATTATTTTAAAGTTAATTATACAAATGTGGTATAGGTATAATTTGGCTTATGTAATTATTTTTATTTCTCAATATTTTTTTATCGTTTTTCAGCTAGATTATGAGTTTTGTGGTACGGCTATTATCACTGAAAAATTGGCCATTACCGCATATTATGAATCGCAGCGGTATAGCTAAACTGCAAGAATTTTAGCCTGTAACGCAACATCTATTCCACACTCAAAAAAATTACGTTTGAGTGCAGGATTTTCCATAGCACCGTATTATAGATTGTGCGGTCCGGCTTAAAGGCTTGCGTTACAGCTTATACTGACACGATCCATACTGCCATCTGAGAGCAGTAGTTATGGATTTTGCAAAACCAAAATGTGTTACAAAACTCATAACTAAAATGTTAAAAAGTACACTAAGACCCATAAACTACCTATTAACCCCTAAACAGCCACCCTCCCACATCGCAAACAATATACTAAACCTATTAAACCCTAATCCGCCACACCCCTACATCGCCGACACTAAATATAATTATTAACCCCTATTCCGCCGCTCCCCAACATCGCAGACACTAATAAGTTATTAACCCCTAATCCGCCACCCTGACCCCTAAATAAACCTATTAACCCCTAAACCGCCGGCACCCCACATTGCTAACACTATAATAACGTATTAACACCTAAACCTCCAGCCCCCCACATCGTAACTATGAAACAAAACCTATTAACCCCCAAACCGCAGGCCCCCCACATCGCAAAACACTAAATTAAACTATTAAAGGTACACTCTAACCAAAATTTTTCTTTCGTGATTCAGATTGAGCATGAAATTTTAAGCAATTTTCTAATTTACTCCTATTATCACATTTTCTTCATTCTCTTGGTATCTTTATTGGAAATGCAAGAATGTAAGTTTAGATGCCGGACCATTTTTGGTGAACAACCTGGGTTGTCCTTGCTGATTGGTGGATAAATTCATCCACCAATAAAAAAAAGTGCTGTCCAGAGTACTGAACCCAAAAAAAGCTTAGATGCCTTCTTTTTCAAATAAAGATAGCAAGAGAACGAAGAAAATTTGATAATAGGAGTAAATTAGAAAGTTGCTTAAAATTGCATGCTCTTTTTGAATTACAAAAGAAAAATTTTGGGTTCAGTGTCCCTTTAACTCCTAAACCTAACACCCCCCTAACTTTAAATTAAACTATAACTCAGCCAATAGGACTTCAGTAGCTCTCATCCTATTGGCTGTTTTAAATTTGAAGAATCACATTAGCCAATAGGAATGCAAGGTATGCAATTTAAAACAGCTACCTTGCATTAAACTTCAGTGTATAGCAGTGACCGTATGAAGAGGATGCTCCACGCAGGATGTCTTCGCCGTCCAGGATAGATCCGCTCTGCACCGCCGGGATAAAGATAGAAGACGTCCCTGAGATGGATGAAGGTGTCGCTGCCTGGATGAAGACTTTTCGGCGCTTGGATGAAGATGGATGTCCGGACTTCAGGAACCATAAGTAGAATTTATAGGGTTAGTGTTATTTTTTTTTTTTAGATTAGGACTTTGGGCAGGTTAAAAGAGCTGAATGCCTTTTTAAGGGGAGTAAAAGAGCTCAATGCCCATACAAATGCCCCTTTAGGGGCAATGAGTAGTTTAGGATTTTTTTAGAGTTAGGTTTTTTTATTCTGGGGGGTTGGTTGGGTGGGGGTGGGGGGTTACTTTTAGGGGGAGACTTAGTAATTTTTTTAAGGTAAAAGAGCTGTTTAACTTAGGGCAATGCCCTACAAAATACCCTTTTAAGGGCTATTGGTAGTTTATAGTATGTTAGGGGGTGTTTTTATTTTGGGGGTGGCTTTTTTATTTTTATCGGGCTATTAGATTAGGTGTAATTGTTTTTATTTTTGATAATTTTGTTTATTATTTTTTGTAAGCTTAGATTTTTTTTATTTTTCTTAAATTAGTGTTTATCATTTTTTGTAATGTTAGATTTTTTTTATTTTTTCGTAGTGTTAGGTTTTTTAAATTTGTCATTTAGATTGCTTAATTGGTAGTTTTTTAAATTTTATAAGAATAATTATGTTAGGTTAATTTATAGTTTAAACTTAGTTATTTTTATTTCACAGGTAAGTTTTTATTTATTTTAAAATAGTTATATTGTAATTTTAATTTAAAGTTAGGGGGTGTTAGGTTTAGGGGTTAATAGTTTAATTTAGTGTTTTGCAATGTGGGGGCAGTTTAGGGGTTAATAGGTTTAGTTTAGTAGTTACGATGTGGGGGGCTGGAGGTTTAGGGGTTAATATTCAATTATAGTGTTGGCGATGTGGGGGGCATGCGGTTTAGGGGTTAATAACTTTTATTAGTGTCAGGGAGCGTCGGAATAGGGGTTAATAATTTTTATTAGTGTCACCGATGTAGGGGAGCGGCGGAATAGGGGTTAATAACTTTATTTAGTGTTGGCGATGTCATGGAGCGGCAGATTTGGGGTATTTAGACTAGGGTTTTATGTTAGAGTGTTAGGTATAAACATAATTTTCTTTTCCCCATAGACATCAATGGGGTTGTGTTACGGCGATCTCCATTCCGCGATCGCAGCTGTTAGTTGTTTTTTTTTAACACTCTCTCCCCATTGATGAGCACATAAACTCAGCCCTCGTGCATGATTTCCCCATAAACATCAATGAGGAGAGCTGGCTAAAAAAAAGTCTAACACCTGCAATGATGGAGCGTAAAGCTTCATAACGCAGCCCCATTGATTCCTATGGGGAAAGAAAATTTATGTTTAAACCTAACACCCTAACATAAACCCGAGTCAAATCAGCTCTTTTACCTGTAAAAAAAAAAATACAAACAATCCCCCAACAGTAAAACCCATCACCCACACAACTAACCCCCCCAAATAAAAACCTACCTAAAAAAACCTAAGCTCCCCATTTCAGGGAATTTGGATGGGCATTGCCCTTAAAAGGGCATTTAGCTCTTTTACGGTGCCCAAAGTCCCTAATCTAAAAAAAAAAAAAAATCACCCAATAAACCCTTCAAAAAACCTAACACTAACCCCCGAAGATCCACTTACAGTTTTTGAAGACCGGACATTCATCCTCATCCAGCCGGGAGAAGTCTTCATCCAAGCAGCAAGAAGTCCTCAACGAAGCCGGGAGAAGTCTTCATCCAAGCGGCAAGAAGTTGTCCTCTAGGCGGGCAGAAGTCTTCTTCCAGATGGCATCTTCTATCTTTATCCTTCCGACGTGGAGCGACTCCATCTTCAAAACATCCGGGGCGGAGCATCCTCTTCTTTCCATGGCTATTGAAGAATGAACTTTCCCTTTAAATGACATCATCCAAGATGGCGTCCCTTGAATTCCGATTGGCTGATAGAATTCTATTAGCCAATCGGAATTAAAGGGTAAGAAATCCTATTGGCTGATGCAATCAGCCAATAGGATTGAGCTTCAATCCTATTGGCTGATCCAATCGGCCAATAGGATTGAGCTTGCATTCTATTGGCTGATTGGAGCAGCCAATAGAATGTGAGCTCAATCCTATTGGCTGATTGGATCAGCCAATAGGTTTAACGTTCAATCCTAATAGCTGATTGCATCAGCCAATAGGATATTTTTTACCCTTTAATTCCGATAGGCTGATAGAATTCTATCAGCCAATCGGAATTCAAGAGACGCCATCTTGGATTACGTCATTTTAAGGGAAACTTCATTCTTCAATAGCCATCGAAAGAAGAGGATCCGCGTCAGAAGGATGAAGATAGAAGATGCCGTCTGGATGAAGACTTCTGCCCGCCTGGAGGACAACTTCTTGCCGCTTGGATGAAGACTTCTCCAGGCTTCGTTGTGGACTTCTTTCCGCTTGGATGAAGACTTCTACCGGCTGGATGAGGATGGGTTTAAGGGTTTTTTGGGAGGGTTTTATTTTTAGATTAGGGACTTTGGGCACCGTAATAGAGCTAAATGCTCTTTTAAGGGCAATGCCCATCCAAATGCCCTTTTCAGGGCAATGGGGAGCTTAGGTTTTTTAGGAAGGTTTTTATTTGTGGGGGTTCATTGTATGGGTGGTGGGTTTTACTGTTGGGGGTTGTTTGTTTGCTTTTACAGGTAAAAGAGCTGATTTCTTTGGGGCAATGCCCCGCAAAAGGCCCTTTTAAGGGCCATTGGCAGTTTAATGTAGGCTAGGGTTTATTTATTTTGGGGGGGGCTATTAGATTAGGTGCAATTAGTTTAAATATTTGATCATTTCTTTTTTATTTTGTGTAATTTAGTGTTTATTATTTTTTGCAATTTAGATAAAAAAATGTTTTATTTAATTTTAGTGTAATGTTAGGTTTTAGTGTAAGACAGGTTAGGTTTTATTTTACAGGTAACTTAAACTTAAAGAATTGTGTTCTGTGTTTGTTTGTGTTTTCTTTGAAGTGCCAGGTGCCTCATAAATACTTTGTAGTACACACAGAATAGAGCTTTATAGCTCAGGCTGTCCGCAGAGGGCATGATGCAAAACAGTGCCTCAGTCACAGAAACTGATGAGGTCAATAAAAGGACATTGGTACAACCCTGTCATACTTGGTATCAAATTGATTTTCCCAATGAAACTAAGAGATTGCCTATCAGTCTATATGAAAATAGATTTACCTAGCAGAAATTATAATGTGAAATAATAATGATTCTATAATTTCAGGCAAAGACTTAGAGTTTAATGAAGGTCATAAAAGACAGGGGGGGTTTCTTAGCCCGCCCAGGAGGGTGTGGTCAGGAAACTTGATCTCTGGAAAATAGGTATAAGAATTGTGTTTTTAACTATAAGATTGTAATTCTTACAAGGGGAGCTGTTCTACAGAGTAAGGACCCATCGCTTCATGCCAGTCCCCAGGCACAGATCTTGAGACTAGTAAAGTATTCAATCTGTTTTCTCCTTTTTTATTTTAAAAACAGTTTGCTGTGTGTAATTTTATTTGTAACAACTTTTTATTAATAATGCATTGTGCATAATATTTTTGGCATAATAAATAATTCCTTTATTAAGCTTTGGCCTTTGTCTAATAATTGAACCACGTTACTGAAAGAGACTGGAATATTAGAACTGTATATTTTAGGTTATTTTCTGCTAAATTGTATTCTAAGAGTTAATGTGTAAAACTGGGGTTTCCTTAAGATTTCCCATATCATATAATCTTAAGTGGTGGCAGCTAGATATTATAGTTAGTTTAGTGTGGGTTAGTTTAGTGTGGGGAGTTTTGGGCATTTCTTTTACATCTAGTACAGACTGGAGAGTGTTGTTAACCCTTGCACCCACTGAACTAAATCACATGCTTGCCTGGTGCGACTAGATTGTTACATATTAGTGAGAGTAGAAGGGGTCTGATAACCCTTTCTGAGCCAAATAAGTGACTGGCACAGGGTTGGATAACCCTGGTCATCACAAATTGGTGGGCAGCGGTGTAGATATTTTTGTTATTAGATTTTAGTGCTTGTGGATTTGCTAGTGTGAAAATCACAGTACTAAAAAGAAATTGTAACTCACAATTTCCAAAGGCTAAAACTCAGTGCATTATATAGTCACACATTGCAAACAGTCCCCTTCCCTATTCTATGTTTTTCTATTTTATTTTTACTATGGAGTTATATCAGCAACAAACGAAGGAAATGTTGGCACTGTTATGCAAGGAGCGAGATATCCCATCCCGTGGAAAGAACAAAGATGGACTAATACAACTTCTTATTGAATATGATAACAGCCAGGCCACACCAGTTGAAGTCTCAAGAGAGGTGTCTGTAGCTGTGGGCAGTGATTCATCAGGATCTGGGGATCCATTGGACTGTTATTTGCAAACTGTTCTGAAACATATGGGCTCAGTGGATGCAAGTTTGCGCATGGAACTGATGACAAAATTTTATGAGAGACAGGCAGCTGTGGAAGCAGCTGAGAGCCAGGCGGCTGTGGAAGCAGCTGAGAGACAGGCGGCTGTGAAGGCAGATGAAAGACAGGCTGCTGAACAACAGGCTGAGAGAGAGTATCAGCTACAGCTTGTACGGTTGGAGAGAGGGATGGTCTTACCTGTTGTTAGTGAACCTAGAGACCCACCTGTTCCCAGAGTGCGTGCAGAAAATTTTCCCACTCTGGAGAAAGATGGTGATGTGGATGTATTGCTGCCTAGCTTTGAGAAAGTTTGCAGACAGTTCCAGCTTCCAAGGGAGCAGTGGGCCAAGTATCTTACTCCTGGTCTGAAATGTCCTGCACTGGAGGCTTTTGCTGAACTACCCCCAGAATTTGATCAGGACTATGATTCCATCAAAGCTGCACTGCAGAGGAGATATAATCTTACTCCTGAGGTGTACAGGAAGAAATTCCGTTATCTGCAGAAAGGTACATCAGAAAGCTATACTGCAGCTGTTGGAAACCTGATGAAAGCCTTTAAACAGTGGGTCAGAGGGCAAAAAGTTGCCACTATGGAGGAGCTGGAAGAGCTGATTGTGAAGTAGCAATTTTTGGAGCTGTGCCCAGCAGAAGTTCAAGAATGGGTTTTGGATCGTAAACCCATAACAGCATTGGAAGCTGGTGAGCTGGCTGATATTTACACAGCCAACAGGTCACCAGGGAATGGGAGAAAATCCTTTGCTAAGGGGGGATCCACCTGGAAAGAAGCTGCTGCACCACCCCCCTTCACAAAACCTGCTGTGCCTTTGTCTAGTGTGTCTGCTCTCTCTGGGAAAGGAGGGGTGAGTGCTGCACCTGGGCAGGGGGATACCCACAGGTGTTTTGCTTGCAACAAAGTGGGCCACATCAGCTCCACTTGCCCAGAGAAGATTAACTTGGATCAATCAGCTGGAGGGGGTAATCCCTCAGAAGTACCAGCATCTGTTTTGTTTGTTACACGTCCAGAGGAAAGCAACCAGGAGAACTTGCAACCTGTGCTTGTCAGAACTAAGGTAACACTTGGGCTTCAAGACACAGGCACAGCATTGACTCTTGTGTGTCCACAGCTGGTGCGTTCTAAGGATATTATTCCTGGCAGGACTGTAGCAGTTAAATGGATTGGGGAAATGCAACTTGCAGTGCCTATGGCATGAGTATATCTTGATTGGGGAGCAGGGAGAGGCTTAAGAAATGCGGGGATATCTGAAAATATTCCTAATAATGTTTTACTGGGTACTGATCTGGGTAGATTGTTATCTCTTTATGTGCCTGACAATGCTACATGTGACCTAGTGACATTAGTTGTAGACTCTTATGTGAAAAGGGCTGTGTGTGAAAATGCTCAGAGACATTATGACCAGGAGGGAGGACAGAGTGCATGTGTGCAAAGTGCTGTGCCTGAACTAAGGGTGTCTGTGCTGAGATGTGAACCTGTAAGAGGAGAGACTGACTGGGGAGAAAGACAGATAGACGGTGTGTGTCTTCCTGTGATTGAACCATCCGTACCTGCAGAATTACAGTTAACTGTACAGATTGAGACTGACTGGGGAGAAAGGCAGATAGACTGTGTGGGTCTGTCTGTGCCTGAACCGAGTTTAACTGTACAGGGAGAAACTGTCTGTGAGAGGAGGCAGATAAGTGGTGAGTGTCTGTCTGTGATTGAATCAGTGGATTCTATAGAAGGTGAGACTGATGGGGGCGAGAATGACTGGGTGACTGGGCCGTTGGATGATGTGTGCCAGTCTGTGCCAGAACCACTTGAGTCCCCTGTGGAAAGACAGGATATATGGGATAAATGGCAGAAGGAAGATGTGTGCTTGTCTGCCCCAGTGTCAGAAGGATCCCAAATTCTGTGTTTGGATGTGAAGTGGCAGACTGACTGTGAGAGAGAGCAGGGGGAAAAGGTAAGCCCACTCTATGATAGAAGCAGCAGAGCAACAGATTTCAGAGTGTGTGGGGGAGGAAGGTACAGGATACTCTTTGAGGGACCCCCAGAGTGAGTGTGAAGGATTGTGGGTGACAGAGACTAATGCAGACTGCAGACAAAGGGGGGAGGAGGACAGAGAAATGTATTTACACAGCCCCACAGTGCCATTAAGCATATACACTGATAGGTGTGCAGAATCAGAGTCCCCAGCAGGCACAGCAGCTAGGTCCCAAAGTGGAGAAGAGGGGGGCCGTTAGTCAACCCCCTACCAATCATAACAGAGTGCAGGAGTACAGGAATTCTACTCCAGTGGAAGGGCAAGAGCCCTGGGTAGTTAAGCAGCAACTGACAGCACACAATATGTTCAGAGAGCACACAATATGTAGCAAGACCTTAGGCTTCACAGACACCTCTGTAACAGGGGATGATGTGTTATTCAGTGATAAGATGCAAGCCTATTTGGGGGAGGTAAATGGAAAACCCAGAGATACCAATGCCATAGTCCTACAAAAACAGTTGCAGGATTTTACTGCCAGAGAGGAAGTATATGAGATGGGGCAAAATGTTCTGGTACTAACACCCATGAGGCAGAACCAGCTACAGGCTGCATAGGAGGGTCCGTTCAGTACTCCTCTGTTGGTGATCCGGCATTATCCATCTCACAGCCGTGTACCTTCACCTCTACCTCTACAGGTCTCCCGGGTGAGACCCCCAGCGTACTGACTGCTGTATACTGAATGTCAGCCTGCCAGCATGCACCTAGTTCATTCTAGGTGCCACTCTGTTTGTGAGTAGATATATCGCATACATATTGTTTTTTTTCTATTTTTATACGATTTACACTATGTTGGTGCCCCTTGTCTTTTCCTCCGTTCAGTATATTAAATCAGCTGGGTAGAGCGAATAGTGTGTCATTTTGAAATGTAGGGCATCCTAATGGCAAAACTGCTATGTGCAATTTGTCTGGCAATGGCGTTATCACCGCAAGGGGAAGCTCCCTTTGATATGCATCGGGAGTGGCTTGTAGCCACCCCCTTTTGCGTCTCTTATTGGGGGAGGTGTCACGAATACCTCAGGATCTAGCTGCTAAGGGGTTAATTCTCTTTAGCCTGTGAGCTAAAAAAGATTTGTTTTTCAAGAAGAATTGTGTCCTGTGTTTTATTTGAAGTGCCAGGAGCCTCATAAATACTTTGTAGTATACACAGAATAGAGCTTTATAGCTCAGGCTGTCAGCAGAGGGCATGATGCAAAACAGTGCCTCAGTCACATAAACTGATGAGGTCAATAAAAGGACATTGGTACAATGTATATATGTGTTTAAAGCTGTTATGACATTAAATGAAGTATGACAACCCTGTCATACTTAGTATCAAATTGATTCTCACAATTAAACTCAGAGATTGCCTATCAGTCTATATGAAAATAGATTTACCTAGCAGAAATTATAATGTGTTCTATAATTTCAGGCAAAGACTTAGAGTTTATTGAAGGTCATAAAAGACAGGGGGTTTCTTAGCCCGCCCAGGAGGATGTGGTCAGGCAACTTGATCTCTGGAAAATAGGTATAAGAATCCCATCGCTTCATGCTAGTCCCCAGGCACAGATCTTGAGACTAGTAAAGTATTCAATCTGTTTTTCCCCTTTTTTATTTTAAAAACTGTTTGCTGTGTGTAATTTTATTTGTAACAACTTTTTATTAATAATGCATTGTGCATAATATTTTTGGCATAATAAATAATTCCTTTATTAAGCTTTGGCCTTTGTCTAATAATTGAACCACATTACTGAAAGAGACTGGAATATTAGAACTGTATATTTTAGGTTATTTTCTGCTAAATTGTATTCTAAGAGTTAATGTGTAAATCTGGGGTTTCCTTAAAGTGATGGTAAACTCTCCCCTTTTTAAAATCAGATCTGGAATGTAAGCGCTATTTTAGATGGAGTTTAATTCATTAGCTGTAATGAAGATGCAGTATAACATGCTTTTTAATATAGATATGAAATTCAAATACTGCATGCTCCTCCGCCCACTTCAAAAGTTAACTTTTCTGTGAGCTAACAGATTGAATTGTTGTCCAATCAGCGCTCTCCCCATATGGCACTTTTGTTGTAGCTAGAGCATTGATTGGAGAGTAATTCAATCATTTAGCTGACAGGAAAATTGACTTTTGAAGTGGGTGGTGTAACGTGGGGTATTTGAATTTCATATCTATATTAATAACTAAGTTATAGCGCATCTTCATTGCACATGATGAATAAAACCCCATCTAAAATAGCGCTTACATTCCAGATGTGATTTTTAAAAGGGGAGAGTTTACCATCACTTTAAGATTTCCCAAATCATATAATCTTACGTGGTGGCAGCTAGATATTATAGTTAGTTTAGTGTGAGTGGCATTAAAGGGGAGTTTTGGGCATTTATTTTACGTCTAGTACAGACTGGAGAGTGTTGTTAACCCTTGCACCCACTGAACTAAATCACAAGCTTGCCTGGTGCGGCTAGATTGTGACATTTTAGTGAGAGTAGACGGGGTCTGATAACCCTTTCTGTGCCAAATAAGTGACTGGCACAGGGTTGGATGCTGTTAATAACTATTTACTAACTAGTCTACATAGTTAAAATAAATACAAATTTACCTGTGAAATAAAAATAAAATCTAAGCTAGATACAATATAACTATTAGTTATATTGTAGCTAGCTTAGGTTTTATTTTACAGGTAAGTATTAATTTAGTTTTAAATAGAAGTAATTTAGGAATTAATTGTAATTTGTATTTGGAATTATTTTAATTATGTTAAAGTTAGTGGGTGTTAGGGTTACGTTAGGGTTAGACTTAGAGTTAGGTTTAGGAGTTAATAACTTTAGTATAGTGGCGGTGACATTGGAGGCAGCAGAATAGGGGTTAATAACAGTAATGTAGGTTGTGGCGATGTTAGGGACAGCAGATTAGGGGTTAATAAGTGTATGTAGGTAGCAACGACATTGGGGCAGCAGATTAGGGGTTAATAATATTTAACTAGTGTTTACGATGCAGGAGTGCGGCGGTTTAGGGGTTAATATGTTTATTATAGTGGCGGCAATGTCCGGAGCGGCAGATTAGGGGTTAATAATTTTATTGTAGTGTTTGTGATGCGGGAGGGCCTCGGTTTAGGGGTTAATAGGTAGTTTATGGGTGTTAGAGTATTTTGTAACACTTTAGTTATGAGTTGTATGCTACAGCTTTGTAACATAAAACCCATAACTACTGACTTTCAGGTGACGGTACAGATCTTGTAGTTATAGGCTGTACCTCTCACTTTTTGGCCGGACAGGCAAACTCGTAATACCGGCGCTATGGAAATCCCATTGAAAAAGGACGGCCATAAAAGTGTGCGGTACAGCTGTACCTACAAGACTCGTAATAGCAGTGGTAGTGAAAAAGCAGCGTTATACTCATAACACAAAACTCGTAATCTAGCTGACTGTTAGTTTCATGGTAGTTCCATGGCATTGACACTCCTGATTGGCTGACCTTCTGTGTTCTACCTGGAAGCTGTCCTGTGGCTACTGAGCAGGACTTAACCTCAAGGGGGTTAAAAGAATAGTAAACTAGAGTCAGTGATACAAAAATGACATGCTTTAACAAATAAGTACACACATTTTTTGCATTAGAATCTCTTTTATCAAATTAACCTTGAATACCATGTAAGGTGTTGATTCTAGTCTCAGCAATGAGCATTTCACATGTGCTGTGCCATTTCTCAATTCATTAGATAGTTTACACTTGATTTTTTAAAGACTGTGGGCCACATTAAACGGACACTCAAGTTAAAATAAAACTTTTATGATTCAGTAAGAGTATGCTGTTTTAAGACACTTTCCAATTTACTTCCATTATCAAATTCTGCACAGTATTTTTATATGCATACTTTTCTGAGAAACAAGCTGCTACTGAGCCCGTGCACAGACTCACAGGGTATACATATACTAGTCTGTGATTGGCTGATGTCTGTCACATGGTACCGTGGTTGGAAAATGGGTTAAAAAAAATAAGTTTGCCATAATAAAATCTACTACTTTTAGTGCATTGCCTTTTTTATAAGGCACTTGTTAATTATGCAATTGTACTGCATTTAGTGGTCCTTTAACTAGTCAGCCCTATCCCAGACTACTAGAAACCACTTTTTGCATAATTTTTTTGATCAAGAAGCGAGTGAAAGTTTTCATTTTAAGGACCCTGTTGAAACCCCTTTTTACTATTTTTGTAAGGCACATTTAGGTTTTAAAGGGACATCAAACCCATATTAGACCATGCAATTTGAAACAACTTTCTAATTTACTTCTATTATGAAATTTTCTTTGTTCTTTAACTTTCTTCTGTTGAAAAACAGGAAGGTAAGCGCAGGAGAGTGCATGTGTCTAGAGCACTTTATGGAAGCATTTCTGAAAAAATGCTGTCAATATGCAAGAGCACTACATGGCAGCACTATGTCCTGCCATTTAATAGGTATCTCTTCAACAAAGAATACCATGGGAACAAATCATCGCAATAGATTTGGACTTTATGGAAACAGATTTTTCTTAGACACAGAAATAATGATGAAAAGATTAAATACATATTTATTGTTTTTGCTTTGTATTTTACAATCGGTATTATGCCTATTTTTGAACAAATTTATAATGTGTTCCTTTCCCAGTGGCTGTTTTATTGTTTGCACTATTAACATCTATAAAAAGCCTTCTGAAAACAACTGTTTCCTATAGGTTTAACCGATTAGATGCAGGAAATTAGATGTTCTGGAACGTCTCAATGGTGTATGTTATATGGTTTAATAAATTCAAACACAACTGTTTTTTAGAGATTTTAATGACAGGTACAATTTAGATGAAGAGGAAACTTTGGACTGCAAATAGAGAAATACTGGAATATAGCCCTAGGCAAAATAATTTCTATACAGTATGTTTACTTTATAACTGTACAATTTTATTTACCTTAAAACAGTGTATTGTATATTTACGTAAATGCGATTATCTAGACACCTTAAATTTCCTACATCTAAGGTTATAAGAAAAGGCTGCAGTGTTACAATGATAGTGTGTGTATGTATGTATATATACATACCGGTATATATTGTATATATATATATATTGTATAATTGTAATACAGACCTGCACAACGGAGCGCTTCTGGGATCCCTATGTCACAGCTTGAAAGTCATCTTCACTAGGCACAGGTGGAGAGAGGGTAAAGGGATCATGTCCCAAAATAATGTATTAATAAAACATACAGACGGCAGCCACTTTTCCCAGTGCGTCTGCAAACGCACTCAATGTAGAAATGGTATCCAGGTTGTAGAAAAAGAAGGAGCGCTCCAAGCCCATATGTAAAAAAATCCAAAATGTATTAAGTCATATAAAAGCATACAGAGATAAAAGCGGTCAGCACAAAAAGGTGTTCAAAAACAGGTTGATGAACAGGTGTAAACAGCAAACGTTTTGTGCGCTTGCGCACTTGGTCACTGCTAGTTTGTGCGCCTGTTCATGATTCAATTTATAGCAAACATTCTTAAATAGATACAACTCTAAACATTTTAATCAGCCTGTAATTGTTCTATGCTACAAGGAGCCTAAAGACATTTACCTATGTCTTTAACTTGTATGAATATATACCACACAAATTATATTCAGTTATATTTAAATAATATCAAACAGATAATACTACTATAGATTAGTGTGTTTATATAATAATGTGTCTACACTATTTGTATGAAAAAAAGAAGGATATATGTCTACAAGGTAAATGTACTCTATATACAGAATGGCCTTGAGGATTTATTTTTCCTCTATGAGTTTCTAATTTTGAACTCATATATTTGGTAATCGACTATTTAGCAAACAGATCTAAGTCTCTCCTCATATTGAGACCCAATGAATGAGTAGTTTGTAAATTAAACATCCAGAGAATTTCCCTCCTGTCAAGGGTCATATCCCTATCTCCTCCTCTTCTCCAGAGGGGAACAAAGTCAATACCTTGGACCATTAAAGCTGATGTATCAGAGTTATGTAGTGTCTTAAAGTGTCTAGATACTGGTGTATCTGTGTAGTCATCTTCTATGGAGCGCAGGTGCTCCAGAAATCTCTTTTGTAGCGGTGTCTTCGTTTTCCCTGTATATTGCTTAGAACAAATTTTGCATGTGAGAAGATAAATCACATGTGTGGTTGCACAGTTAATATAATGGTTTATTTTATAGTTCTTTTTTAGTAACTGTGGATATGAATTCTTCTCCCTCACATACAAAATCACATGTTCTACATATAGGACGTCTACATTTGTAAAAGCCTCTCCTTTGTTGTAACCAACATGTTGTTTTTTTTGGTTTAAGATCAGAAGGTGAAAGATCCCAAAGCTCTAGATGTTTTTCAGAAAACAATAGAAGAAAAATTATGACATCTAAAAACTAAGGAGCTGCAAAAAAGTAATACATTTCAATCTAATTTTACTAATAAAGAAAAGGAGACTTTAAGAACATTACCAGAAGATGACAGTTTAGTCATTAGGCAGTCAGACAAAGGCGGCAACGTTGTTGTCCTTAATAAGGGGGACTATGTTGCCGAGTCATTGAGACAACTAAACGACACAGCAGTGTATACTAAACTTACGGACAATCCAACTATTAAATATAGGAATGAATTTACTAATTTAGCTCTTTATGCAAGACACAATAACATCATTACCAAATCAATTCAAGAAAGGATTATTCCTCAATCCCCAGTCATTCCCATATTTTATTATTTCCCAAAAACACATAAAAATTTAAAATCTCCCCAAGGGAGACCCATTATAGCAGGTATAGATTCTTTAAATGAACCGATGTCAGAACTTATAGATTCCTTCTTACAACCTTTTGTCAGGGAATTACCGAGCTATATACAAGACACTACGGCCCTTTTGAATAGAATTCAAGATCTACAGTGGAAACCTTTGTATAGATTTATTACAGCAGATGTTTCCTCACTTTATACTACTATACAACATGAAAAGGGCATCACTGCAACTGAATATTTTTTAGATCAACACAGTGATTTCATATCTCCTACTAAGATTTTTCTTTTGAGAGCTGTAGAATATCTCTTAAGTCATAACTTTTTTATGTTTCAGAACAGCTTCTATCTCCAGAGACGTGGGAAAGTTTGCCCCTTCTTACGCCAACCTTTTTATGGGTTGGTGGGAGCTGTCCCACGTCTATGGAGATAGAAATCCCTACAGAGAGAAGATTATCCATTTCTACAGATATATTGACGATCTGTTATTTGTGTTTGATGGAAATGAAGATGAAGCGATTGACTTTTGCAAATTCCTTAATAACAATAATTGTGGCTTAACATTTACCAGCGAACACAGTGACAGACAGGTCAATTTTTTGGATATAACTTTGACTAGTACTGACAATTATACTGTTGATACTACTATATACAGAAAACTGACTGCAGGGAATACAATTCTTAACTATGATTCATGCCATCCAAGACATGTAGTCAGAGGTATACCCAAAGGGGAATATACCAGAATAAAGAGAAACTGTACAACTGATGCTGAATATCAGAAGCAATCACAAGAAGAAACAAAAAGGCTCCTGGATAGAGGTTACACTGAAAAGGTTTTGATCAAAGCCAAACAAAGTGTAGATAAAACTAATAGAAAGGATTTGCTCAAGTACAAGAATAAACATAAAGAAGAACAAAATAGTCAAAAAATCAAATTTATCACCACGTATAGTTTAGAATATAATAAAATATGTAATATCATTAAAGATTCAATACCTATTCTTTATTCTGACCCTATACTTAAAGATATTATGCAAAATGGCTGTGACTTCATATCAAGAAAAGGTAAAACCATTGCTAATTATCTTTCACCTTCTGATCTTAAACCAAAAAAAAACAACATGTTGGTTACAACAAAGGAGAGGCTTTTACAAATGTAGACGTCCGATATGTAGAACATGTGATTTTGTATGTGAGGGAGAATTCATATCCACAGTTACTAATAAGAACTATAAAATAAACCATTATATTAACTGTGCAACCACACATGTGATTTATCTTCTCACATGCAAAATTTGTTCTAAGCAATATACAGGGAAACCGAAGAGACTGCTAAAAGAGAGATTTCTGGAGCACCTGCGCTCCATAGAAGATGACTACACAGATACACCAGTATCTAGACACTTTAAGACACTACATAACTCTGATACATCAGCTTTAATGGTCCAAGGTATTGACTTTGTTACCCTCTGGAGAAGAGGAGGAGATAGGGATATGACCCTTGACAGGAGGGAAATTCTCTGGATGTTTAATTTACAAACTACTCATCCATTGGGTCTCAATATGAGGAGAGACTTAGATCTATTTGCTAAATAGTCTATTACCAAATATATGAGTTCAAAATTAGAAACACATAGAGGAAAAATAAATCCTCAAGGCCATTCTGTATATAGAGTACATTTACCTTGTAGACATATATCCTTCTTTTTTTCATACAAATAGTGTAGACACATTATTATATAAACACACTAATCTATAGTAGTATTATCTGTTTGATATTATTTAAATATAACTGAATATAATTTGTGTGGTATATATTCATACAAGTTAAACACATAGGTAAATGGCTCCTTGTAGCATAGAACAATTACAGGCTTTTTAAAATGTTTAGAGTTGTATCTCTTTAAGAATGTTTGCTATAAATTGAATCATGAACAGGTGCACAAACTAGCAGTAACCAAGTGCGCAAGCGCACGAAACATTTCCTGTTTACACCTGTTCATCAACCTGTTTTTGCACACCTTTTTGTGCTGACCGCTTTTATCTCTGTATGCTTTTATATGACTTAATACATTTTGGAATTTTTTACATATGGGCTTGGAGCACTCCTTTTTCCACAACCTGGATACCATATATATATATATATATTGTGTATATATATATGTATATATATATATATATATATATATATATATATATTGTATATACAGTATATATATATATATATATATTGTGTGTGTGTATATATATATATATATATATATATATATATATATATATATTGTGTATTTATATTTATATATCTATTGTATATATTGTATATATATATATATATATTAATATATATATATATTGTATATATATATTAATATATATATATATATTGTATATATATATTAATATATATATATATAGTTCCAAAAAATAGCACTCTCACCACAATAGCAACTGCCAGGGTGCCAACGGTTAAATATAATAGGTAAAAGGCGGCACTCACTGGTCTTTCCAAAGTGTACTTTAATTGAGCAAAGTGACGTTTCTGAGGAAGGGGAGTGTGTCCCAGAAACGCCAGGGTTAGGTTCCAGACGGAATGGTTGTAAATCGAAACCGTTGTAAATTGAAATCCAGTTTATAATGTAAGTCAAAGGGAAGTGAGGGAGTTAGGTTCCAGGCCCCTCTCAAAATTGTCATAAGTAACACCTAATACATTATTTTTAAAGCTTTGAAATGAAGACTTTACATGCTAAACAGCACTATAAACCTAATAAAATAATCACACAACACAGAATATTTAATTAAACGAAGTTAAATGAACAAAAACATTTGCTAAACAGCATTATAAAAATAATAAAATAATCGCACAACACAGACTTTACTTGCATTTTTCTGCAAACAGTTCTTTCTATGCATTCCAATCTGGACTGATTTATAGACAGGAAGATCTTGTTTCTTTTGAAATCTGCTTGATAGCTCAGGTCTGGTTAAACTGATTAATTTAAGCTTGCTTGGCTTGCATATCTTTGCTGCAACACAAGCAGACAGCTCCACCTACTGGCTTTATTAATTAATGCACTGCTTCTCAATGCTTTTCAAAAGCAGTCACATGACTGAAAAAAAAGGTTGTTATTCTGAAACGGTGCAAATTGAACCGTTGTAAACTGAGGGCCACCTGTATATATATATATATATGTATATATCAATTTCCCAAAAAGGATAAGCACAGTCTTACGAATATATCACTGCTGCCAGGGTGCACTTCTTGTTAGTGTAGACAATTCCCATCGTAGAAAAAAGGCACTCACTGGACTTAGTATAATTCCAATTGTTTAATTCCAATTCAAGCACATGTCAAAAACATAACGTTTCGGTGTTATACTAACACCTTTGTCAAATGTCAGACCATCAAACAAAACATGTCCCCATAAGATACTATGCTGCTATGTGCGCTATTGGCTGCTTCATCAGAAACGCGTCAGCCTCCGCCCCTCGCCACACGCAACACTCACTCTGTGCAAATACCATAGCAGGCTATGAACCAGAGATCGCACACATAACAGTGTGATCAGGTTAATAGTAGTCCTGCATGGTTAATGGCATAGGTGTTTCTTTTATATTACACATAGCAGCATAGTAACGGTCCCAGTGTAAGGCATCACTGTAAATTGTCTAACACATAAGAGAATCGTTTATGCTGCAGACTGTTTTTAGCCTTTATTTTAAAAGATTGTTTATACTGCAAACTGGATTCCAGCTGGGAATATTTTAACTACAACATTGACTGTACTAACATTGACTGTGTATATATATATATATATATATATATATATATATATATATATATATATATATATACATGTGTTTTGGATACCAAATAAATTGTACACATTTTTATACACTGGTCCCATATTACCTCCTTCCCCTTGGGATCCCTCCTACACCTAGAGGGCTACTGACCCAAAGCCCTACCACCTACTGGGAGATTGGTCCTGGTCCAAACAAGATCAAGAGGAACAGGAATGCAACAAAAACAAGGAGACCAAGAGCAGATTCCAGCTTCTAAAAAAGTGCCTTATCTATGCCTCATACTGGATGAGGTTAAACCACGCATTTGTATATTTCTTGCATTTGAATAATATTGTCATAGATGATCTTCACTAGGAGTGCCTTCTTATTAAGCATGGATCCCCAATACTATCCATGGTAGCAGATTCCTGTAGGCATACAGGGCTACCCGCTGGTAGGGGTGTTGTTTAAAAATTCAGTAGCCTATTTCTAGGTATTTATCTGCATCGTGTTATCTCAGAGTGAGCTGGCCAGCTTTATCTATGCATTTAATGTACATTTTGTATTTTTAAATGTATGTGGTTTTTGTTTCTTTTTTGTTTGCACCAATAATACATTTTATTGATATTCTATCTTGTGTGGTTTTGGTTTAGGGGACCCAGAAGTTGTTTTGGCTGCGCAAAGGCCTGTTGAACACCTGCTCATAATAAATTTAATAAATTCTTTAGATTGTGTGTAATGATACAGGGGTCCATCCGATAAAAATCGTCGCCCGCAAAAGCCGGCAACGCCAATATTTGCGCTGGTTTGGTATCCTATATACAGCGTAACCTAGAAGTTACGCGCGTATATTTCTGCCGTCGCCCGTAGTTTTTTGGGCTATAGGCAGGTATACCAAACCCACGCAGTTTGGTATCCAATATGCAGCGTAAGGACTTACGTGGCGAAAATGGAGAAAACTTACTCCATTTTCACCTCGCCACAAAAAGCAGCCGTAAGAAGCCTTACGCTGACTATTGGAGCCCCGTAACTCCCTAAACTGGCAGCTAAAATAAACCTAACACCTAACGCATGCGCAATGTCTATCTACCTGTCAACCGCGACCCCCCCCCCCCCCGAAATCCCTAATAAAGTTATTAACCCCTAAACCGCCGCTCCCGGACCCCGCCGCCATGTACATAAACTAACCCCCTACTGTGAGCCCCTAAAACCGCCGCCATCTACCTTATCTATCCCCTAATTAGAACCCCTTACACCGCTGTCATCTACCTTATCTATCCCCTAATCTGACCCCTTACACCGCCGCCACCTATATAAAAATTATTAACCCCTAATCTAATCCCCCTATACCGCCGCCAGCTATATTAATATTATTAACCCCTAATGTAAGCCCCTTACACCGCCGCCATCTCTATTAAAATGATTAACCCCTTATTTAATCTACCTACCCCGTCGCCAGCTATATTATCTATATTAACCCTAAGTATATTATAGTTAATATAGGTATTACATTATATATATTAACCCTAATTATATTAGGGTTAATATAGTTAATATAGTTACTATAGTATTTATATTAACTATATTAACTCTATCTAACCCTAACACCCCTAACTAAATTTATATTATATTAATCTAATTCATTTATAAACTAAAATATTCCTATTTAAATCTAAATACTTACCTATAAAATAAACCCTAAGATAGCTACAATATAATTAATAATTACATTGTAGCTATGTTAGGGTTAATATTTATTTTACAGGTAAATTGTTAATTATTTTAAGTAGGTATAATAGATATTAAATAGTTATTAACTATTTAATATCTACCTAGTTAAAATAATTACCCAATTACCTGTAAAATAAATCCTAACCTAAGTTACAAATACACCTACACTATCAATAAATTAAATCAACTAGAAACATCTATCTAAAAATACAATTAAATTAACTAAACTAAATTACAAAAAAACAAACACTAAATTACAAAAAATAAAAAAAGATTACAAGATTTTTAAGCTAATTACACCTATTCTAAGCCCCCTAATAAAATAATAAACCCCCAAAATAAAAAAAATTCCCTGCCCTATTCTAAATTAAACAAATTTCAAAGCTCTTTACCTTACCAGCCCTTAAAAGGGCCTTTTGTGGGGCATGCCCCAAATAATTCAGCTCTTTTGCATACAAATACAATACCCCCCCCCCCCATTACAACCCACCACCCACATACCCCTATTCTAAAACCACCCAAACCCCCCTTAAAAAAGCCTAACACTACCCCCCTGAAGATCTCCCTACCTTGTCTTCACCACACCGGGCCGAACTCCTGATCCGATCCGGGCGATGTCTTCCTCCAAGCGGCAAAGAAGAATTCTTCCTCCGGCGATGTCTTCCTCCAAGCGGCAAAGAAGAATTCTTCCTCCGGCGACGTCTTCCTCCAAGCGGCAGCAAAGTCTTCATTCTTCCGGCGGCATCTTCAATCTTCTTTCTTCGCTCCGCCGCTGCGGAGCATCCATCCCGGCCGACTACTGAACTTGGAATGAGGTACCTTTAAATGACGTCATCCAAGATGGCGTCCGCCGAATTCCGAATGGCTGATAGGATTCTATCAGCCAATCGGAATTAAGTTAAAAAAATCTGATTGGCTGATTGAATCAGCCAATCAGATTCAAGTTCAATCCGATTGGCTGATCCAATCAGCCAATCAGATTGAGCTTGCATTCTATTGGCTGTTCCGATCAGCCAATAGAATGCGAGCTCAATCTGATTGGCTGATTGGATCAGCCAATCGGATTGAACTTGAATCTGATTGGCTGATTCAATCAGCCAATCAGATTTTTTTAACTTAATTCCGATTGGCTGATAGAATCCTATCAGCCAATCGGAATTCGGCGGACGCCATCTTGGATGACGTCATTTAAAGGTACCTCATTCCAAGTTCAGTAGTCGGCCGGGATGGATGCTCCGCAGCGGCGGAGCGAAGAAAGAAGATTGAAGATGCCGCCGGAAGAATGAAGACTTTGCTGCCGCTTGGAGGAAGACGTCGCCGGAGGAAGAATTCTTCTTTGCCGCTTGGAGGAAGACATCGCCGGAGGAAGAATTCTTCTTTGCCGCTTGGAGGAAGACATCGCCCGGATCGGATCAGGAGTTCGGCCCGGTGTGGTGAAGACAAGGTAGGGAGATCTTCAGGGGGGTAGTGTTAGGCTTTTTTAAGGGGGGTTTGGGTGGTTTTAGAATAGGGGTATGTGGGTGGTGGGTTGTAATGGGGGGGGGTATTGTATTTGTATGCAAAAGAGCTGAATTCTTTGGGGCATGCCCCACAAAAGGCCCTTTTAAGGGCTGGTAAGGTAAAGAGCTTTGAAATTTGTTTAATTTAGAATAGGGCAGGGAATTTTTTTTATTTTGGGGGTTTATTATTTTATTAGGGGGCTTAGAATAGGTGTAATTAGCTTAAAAATCTTGTAATCTTTTTTTATTTTTTGTAATTTAGTGTTTGTTTTTTTTGTAATTTAGTTTAGTTAATTTAATTGTATTTTTAGTTAGATGTTTGTAGTTGATTTAATTTATTGATAGTGTAGGTGTATTTGTAACTTAGGTTAGGATTTATTTTACAGGTAATTGGGTAATTATTTTAACTAGGTAGATATTAAATAGTTAATAACTATTTAATAGCTATTATACCTACTTAAAATAATTAACAATTTACCTGTAAAATAAATATTAACCCTAACATAGCTACAATGTAATTATTAATTATATTGTAGCTATCTTAGGGTTTATTTTATAGGTAAGTCTTTAGATTTAAAAATAGGAATATTTTAGTTTATAAATGAATTAGATTAATTTAATATAAATTTACTTAGGGGTGTTAGGGTTAGATAGAGTTAATATAGTTAATATAAATACTATAGTAACTATATTAACTATATTAACCCTAATATAATTAGGGTTAATATAGTTAATATATATAATGTAATACCTATATTAACTATAATATACTTAGGGTTAACATAGATAATATAGCTGGCGGCGGGGTAGGTAGATTAAATTAGGGGTTAATCATTTTAATAGAGATGGCGGCGGTGTAAGGGGCTTAGATTGGGGGTTAATAATTTTAATATAGATGGCGGCGGTGTAAGGGGCTTACATTGGGGGTTAATAATTTTAATATAGATGGCGGCGGTGTAAGGGGCTTACATTGGGGGTTAATAATTTTAATATAGATGGCGGCGGTGTTAGGGGCTCACTTTAGGGGGTTATAGATATAATATAGCTGGCGGCGGGGTACGGGAGCGGCGGTTTAGGGGTTAACAACTTTATTAGGTTGCGGCGGGGTACGGGAGCGGCGGTTTAGGGGTTAATAGCTTTTTTATTGTTAGGATAGTGAGGGGGGATAGCGGATAGAGGGTTAGACAGTGCGGGCTATGTTAGGGAGGCGTGTTAGACTTGTCGGGCTATGTTAGGGAGGCGTGTTAGACAGTGCGGGTGTTTTAGACTTTAGTCAGGTTTTATAGGCGCCGGCAGTTTCTAACGTGCCGCAAGTCACTGGCGACGCCAGAAATTTGTACTTACGCAGATTTCTGGACATCGCTGGTTTGTCAGACTTACGGCACGTTAGCATCTGACGGCGACTTATATGGGATAGCTCGAGTTGCGAGCTGAAACTGCGGGCGACGCCGGTTCCCTCGCTTGCGCCGCAAACTGCGATCTATATCGGATCGTGCCCACAATCTTTAAATTTGTGGAGTGCTGAAACCCCTGTCTTTTTTGGAGAGAACAAAACTGTGTCCTCTTCAATATTTCTCTCTAGATATTTGAATATTTATATATATATATATATATATGTATATGTGTGTATATACTGTGTATGTATATATATATATATGTATATACTGTATATATATATATATATATATATATATGTTTATACTGTGTATATATATATGTTGCGTATAGTGTGTATGTATATATATATATGTGTATATATACTGTGTATATATATGTGTATATATATATATATATATGTATATACATATATATATACGTATATATATATATATATGTATATATATATATATATATATATACATATATATATATATGTATATATATATGTATGTATATATATATATATATATACATATATATATGTATGTATACATATATATACATATATATATATATACATATATATATGTATGTATACATATATATACATATATATATATATATATATATGTATGTATATATATATATATATATATATATATGTATATATATATATATATGTATATATGTATGTATATATATATGTATATATATATGTATGTATATATATGTGTATATATATATATATATATATGTATATATATATGTATATATATTTATATATATATATATATATGTGTATATATATGTATATATATGTGTATATATATGTATATATATATATATATATATATATATATATATATATATATATATATATATATGTGTATATATATATGTATATACTGTGTGTATATATATATATATATATATATATGTTGCGCATAGTGTGTGGTGTGGAGGCTGTAAGGTCAGGGAGCAGAGGCGGATCACATCAGAAGTTTGCCGGGTGATGACGTCACACGCCGACACGGACGATCAGAGACTGGGTGATTCAAACATGATCCTTGTTTCTTTTGTGCAGCCTATATTGATATTCAAGGCTTTTTATTTATTATCAGGTAGATTACAAGTTTTGCGTTTGTGTTTTAACTCTGAAAAAATGGCAATTTCAGCGTTAAAACAGTAATGCAGCCATTACGAGTCTTGTCGGTATAGCTGTACCGCAAGCCTTTTAGCCTGTAACGCAACGTCCGTCCCGCACTGAAAAAAATTACGTTTTTTCATGAGATTCCCATAGCGCTGCTATTACAAGTTTTGCGCTGAGGCTAAAAAACTTGCGTTACGCCCTATACCGACATGATCCGTACTGCCATCTGAGAGCAATAGTTATTAGTTTTACGCAACAAAATTGTTACACAAAACTCATAACTGTTAGAAAGTACACTAACACCCATAAACTACCTATTAACCCCTAAACCGAGACCCTCCCGCATCGCAAACACTATATTAAAGTTATGAACCCCTAATCTGGTTACCGACATCGCCGCCACTAATAAAATGTATTAACCCCTATTCCGCCGCTGCCCGACATCGCCCACACTATACTAAATATATTAATTTATTTTTATTTATTTTTCACAAAAAAATAAATGCCAAAACAAGGGGTCACAATCTAAAGTTAGAGGGTAGCAGATTCAGGAGAAATTTAAGGAAGCATTTTTTTACAGAAAGGGTGGTGGATTCATGGAATGAACTTCCATTTGAGGTGGTAAACACAAAGACTGTAATGGAATTTAAAAATGCCTGGGACATGCATAAGGCTATCCAAAGGAAAAAGTAACATGTAATATGGGTAGACTTGATGGGCCTTTTTGGTTCTTATCTACCGTCAAATTCTATGTTTCTATTAACCCCTAATCTGCCGCTCCCGACATTGCCGCCACTAAACCTCTGGCCTTCCACATCACTGCCACTAAATAAACCTATTAACCCCTAAACCGCCAGCCCCCCACATCGCCAAAAACTAAATTAAACTATTAACCCCTAAAACTAACATCCCTATCTTAAAATAAATAAAAACCTACCTGTGAAATAAAAAATACTAAATTTAAACTATAAATTAAACTAACATAACTATTAGACTAAAATTAAACTAACTACAAATTAAATAAACTAAATTACAAATAAAAAAACCTAACCCTAAATACTAAATTACAAAAAATAAAAAAATGCTTAAGTACAAAAACAAACACTAAATTACAAAAAATAAATGAAATTATCCAAAATAAAAAACAATTACACCTAATCTAATAGTCCTATAAAAATAAAAAAGCCCCCTCAAAATAAAAAAAACCTAGCCTACAATAAACTACCGATAGCCCTTTAAAGGGCCTTTTGTAGGGCATTGCCCTAAGTTAAACAGCTCTTTTAGCTGTAAAAAAATACAAAGACCCCTCCCAACAGTAAAATCCACTACCTAACCAACCCCCCAAAATAAAAGACCTAACTCTAAAAAAAACCTAAGCTACCCATTGCCCTGATAATGGCATTTTTTATGGGCATTGCCCTTAAAAGGGAATTTAGCTCTTTTAAGATAGCCCAAACCCTAATCTAAAAAAACCCACCCAAAAAAGTTTTTAAAAAATCTAACACTAACCCCTGACGATCCACTTACAGTTTTTGAAGTCCGGACATCCATCCTCATCCAGGCGGCGGGAAGTCTTCATCCAGACGGCATTTTCTATCTTCATCGGCGTGGAGCGGTCCACCCTGAAGACATCCGGCGCGGAGCATCCTCTTCATACGGTCCCTGCCGTATACTGAATCTTCAATGCAAAGGAGTCTTTTCAAAATAGTGTCCCTTGCATTCCTATTGGCTGATTTGATTTTGGAAATTCAAATCAGCCAATAGGATGAGAGCTACTGAAATCCAATTGGCTGTTCAAATTGGACAATAGGATGAGAGCTACTGAAATTCTATTGGCTATTCAAATCAGCCAATAGAATTTCAGTAGCGCTCATCCTATTGGCTGATTTTAACAGCCAATAGGATTTAAGCAGCTCTAATTCCTATTGGCTGATTTAAATTTTTCAGCCAATAGGAATGCAATGGTACCCCCAGTATAAAAGGGGTACCTTGCATTTGAATCCTCTTTTTTTAAAAATATTTATTTATAAAACAACAGCGTTACCACTACATTTTATAACATGGTAAATATTAAATCACATACTTATTTTACCACGCAGGGTAATTAGTACGAGACAAAAAAGAAACAATATTTTGCGTTATAAGAATTACAAAAATAAGAAAACAACATATTTACTTCCCCTACCAAGTGTTAAATTAAACTTTACATCAAATAGAAAACCAAAGTTATGATGATTCAAGACAGAAATAGACCAAACGAGTGTTAGACCTATCCCCAAGCACCTAGGAGAAGTGTTAACTTTTCTAGTAACTTTACTTCAAGTTCATAGTAGTTTTAACCACTATTGGTAGTTTTTGTTTTATTCCCTGAACCCGCCCGAAAAAAATAAAAAGATAAAGAAAAAAAAAAATTAGACAGAACATCCATACAGCCATACACACCACAAGAAAAAAAAAAAAAAACACACCCTCCTCCCTCCTGTCCTTCTTCCCCTCCAAGGAAACCCTACTATTAACAGGGGTATTAACCGTTTACTGTAACACGCTTATGCCTATTTGGTGGGCAATCTACCTGACTGTATCCAAATATAATGGATATAAATTGTTGTTGCAATGGCATGGGATAAGTTTTCATTATGCCCAACCATTTTTGAAGATACTTCTCCAGTTTCCCCTCTAAGTAGATGTCACTGGAATATTGTTCCATAATAATTGTGTCCGCAATTAACGCTTTATAAGTTTGAAAAGACAGAGACCTGCCAGATTTCCAGTTTAACAAAATTAAATTATGGCCGGCTAGGATCAGTGTGTTAATTGTCTTATATTGTTTATTTTTTGCATAATTACACATAAAGAAAATCTCTTGGGAACTTATCGTGTATTGCTCGTCTAAACTTAGGGATAGCCAGAAGTTTACCTTATTCCAAAATTGTTTAATTTTCGGGCATCTCCAAAAACAGTGCATAATATCTGCATTCGGGTTATCACATTTCAAACAAATATAATTATCAGTTAGGTACCATTTTTTAAGCTGTGCTGGAGTGACATATACCATATTAAGAAGCTTGCAGTGCGATTCTCTCCATGAAATTATACTAGTTGCTTTTTGCACTAATCTAAAACTTTCCTCAATCTCTTCAGAGGTAATAAGGGGAAGATTTATTTTCCATTTCTTTAGTAACTCCTCTAGATGTATCTGACCAGCCTTAGTAAGTAACAAATTGTACATGAAAGAGATGGACATATTACCTTGCTTGTAAACATTAATTGCTGAATTGATATCTCCCAACTTCCAGTCTGATTTATTGTCCTCCTGTAATTTCCCATACATATGTCTCAGCTGTAAGTATGCAAAAAAAATGTGTTTATAGATCCCATACTCTTTCTGCAGGTCCACAAATGACTTAGCCATATCTAGTGTATCATCCCTAATTTGAATCACATCCTGCAGGCCTTTATTAGACCAATCCTTGAAAGTGCTAGAGGAGATTCCACTTGGGAAGTTTGGGTTACCACAAATTGGGAGATATTTAGAGGATTTCCACTTAATGTTTAATGCATCACATAGTTTATGCCATGCCAAGATAGGATTCAACAACGTCCCCATCCGAGCCAAGCGTTTAGGTAAATCCTTCTTATCTAAATGGATCAAAGCCTTCAGTGAATATGGGGTCACAATTCCCGTCTCTAGGTACAAATTGGTTGAATACTCTGTTTCTGTAATCCAATCTAGGATATATTTACTTTGCATGACTAGATTATAGTATCTAAGGTTTGGCAATGCCAGGCCACCTACGTACGTCTGCAGAGAGAGATTGTATGTAGATATTCACCTACGCTTTTGCTTCCATACAAACCCTGCTGTAATACCATTAAACGATAATATATCTTTGCTCTTAATCAAAAACGGAAGATTTTGCAGTAAATATAATAGTTGTGGAAAGAAAATAGTCTTAACCAGAAAAGTGAGATTGGAAGTAACATCCACTTTTCGAGTGATCCATAAAATTTCAGATTTTTCTGGATTAATTTTATAGCCTGAAAAGGACCCAAATTGTTTTGCCAAGGTCAGAAAATGCTGAATTGAATGGTCGGATTTGTTCAAGAATAGGAGTAGATCATCCGCATATAGAGTGAGAACTATTTTTACCTTACCAACCGTTATCCCCGATAGTTCTTGTCTCAATTTAATTGCAAAAGGCTCTAACACCAAGTTAAACAGGAGGGGTGAAAGAGGGCAGCCCTGGCGTGTGCCTTTTTCTAGAGTGATGTCTTGGGAAAGTTCAGAATTAATTAACAGATTAGAAATGGGGTTTTGATAAATTGCATGTATCATATTTAAAAAATTCCCCTTGAATCCAAAACTCGCTAAGGAAAAAAATAAATGGTCCCAATTGATGAGATCAAATGCCTTTTCGGCATCAATCGCTAGTAGCGCCAAATTAGATCTCTTTCGATGTTCTTTACCCTTATTTTCAGTCCAGAAAACTTCTAAAACCGTCAACGCGAATAATTTTAGATACATTTCTACCTGGCATAAACCCAACTTGATCTGGGTGGATTAAATTCCCTATATAAGTTTTCAATCTATTTGCTATAATAGACATAAAAATTTTATAATCGCAATTTAATAAAGATATTGGTCTATATGCGGACAAGTTTTCTGGATCTTTATTCTTTTTATGAATCAAAGTAATAGTTGACACCAAGAAATATCTAGAGGGCTTTTTGTTTTTGATATAGTATAAATTAAAAACATTCACTAAAGTATCTGGGATGTGCTCTTGTAGAATTTTATATAGTTCAATCGGAAGTTGATCCGGGCCGGGGGCTTTATAGGTCTTGGCTATTTTAATCTGCTTTGTTACTTCTTCCAGTGTAATTGGGAGATTTAATAGCTCTAAGTCTTGTTCAGAGATCTTAGGAATTTTAAGGTTATTCCAAAAACTTTGTTTATTACGTATATTAATTTCTTCCCCCTTATAGATCTTCTTATAAAATTCATAAAAAGCTTCTTTTATTTCCATAGGATTAGTGACACTTTCACCTAGCAGTCTGATTTTATGGATTCTTTTGCTGCTTTGTCGATTTTTGATCAGGGTTGAGCCGATCTTCCATAATTCCCGCAGTATTTTGCTCTTGATTTTAAATCTTCTTGTATAGTCTTATGTTTAATAAATAAATCCCTTTCCTTTTTTCTTTCAGAGTATTTGTCCCAGGCTAATTTAACAGGTTTTTTTTTATATATAACTCATAGGCATTTCTGACTTGGTTCATTTTTACTTCATGAATTAATACCTCTAAAATAAGATATCTCCCATTCTGATCTATAATTTGGGAGAGAATGTCGCACTGCAAACTCTTATTGAGTAAAATCGCTACTCCCCTATTAGTTATATTGTAGCTAGCTTAGGTTTTATTTCACAGGTAGGTATGTATTTAGTTTTAAATAGGTATTATTTAGTTAATTAATGGTAACTTTAATTTAGCTCTATTTTAGTTATGTTAAAGTTAGGGGGTGTTAGGTTTAGGGGTTAATATAGTTTAATTTAGGCTGTTGCGATGTGGGTGGCTGGCGGTTTAGGGGTTAATAGGTTTATTTAGTGGTAGTGCTGTGGGAGGCCAGAGGTTTAGGGGTTAATAACTTTATTATAGTGTGGGCGATGTTGGGGTGCAGGGGAATAGGGGTTAATAACTTTAGTATAGTGGCAGCGATGTCGGGGGCGGCAGATTATGGGTTAATAACATTATGTAGGTTGCAGCGATGTCGGGGGCAGCAGATTAGGGGTGTATGTTAGGGTGTTAGGTTAAAACTTAACTTTTTCCCCCCATAGACATCAATGGGGCTGCATTACATAGCTTTTCATACCGCGATCGCAGGTGTTAGGTTTTTTTCTAACATGCTCTCCCCATTGATGTTTATGGGGAAAGCGTACACGAGCACGTCAAATCAGTGCTTGTATTTTGCGCGGTATGGATCTCAACACAACCATATCGCAAGCACAAGCCAGCTTTTCAAAAACTTGTAATGGCAGCGCTATAGAGGGTGAAAACGCAACTTTTGTTGCATTAGTTTCGAACCCTCTACAGCGCAAAACTTGTAATCTACCTGTATGTTTGTGAGTAGATCATAATGTAATATTAAACTCTGGTATTGAAGTTTTTACACTATTGTGGGCTTTTGTCCCCGTTTTGTGCTCTAGTATTGTGAACAGGAGATTTTTCTGGCTGTGGAACAAAAATATTTTGTGTACAAATGATGGGGTTTAGACATAGTGAACTGAAAACAAAACCACTGAATCTCCGTTGAAAACATCAAATAAAACAATGAGCAGTGTATTTGCTTATATTGTCAGATGTTAAAAAAAGAAATGTATAGGGACTATAAACTCTATTTCTGTCATGCATATGAAAGAACATCATTTAAAAATGAAATGTTTTACATGAAAAAGGTAACATTAAAAACTGCTTATTTTTTATTTTGAATTAAATAGGAAGTGAATGTCTGTGTACAATTAATTCCTTGAGACTTATTGCTCACTAGCTGATAAACCAACCTCTCATTGTTTTATTGGTAAACAGTAACGTTAGCAAAACATCTATTTAATACATTTTAAAATCTACTATTTTAGATGCAAAACTATCAAAATGAAAGGACATACATATTCAGTTACAAATTGTTGTACAACTATATTTCAAGCAACTAAATACTGTACGTGTATATAGGGAAAACTAAACTCTAACCAACATGCTACACTATTCAGTTATTCCTACAACTGAAAATATGCCACATTTTCTAAAGTTTCCAGGAGGATGGATACAATAAGTCATAAATCAACATTTGAGTACTTACATTATTACAAAAACTTGAGTTTTACTTTGGTTCTTTATTACACCTTCAGAAATTCCTGATGGATTTATAGCTTAACTATTCATCCCCTTTCATTACCTATTTATAATTCCTCCAAACGTTAGTGATAAAGTCAGATAGTTTCTTTAGGTTAACAAAGTCTAAGATTCAAAATGGAAGAGCACTTTAAACACTAAACGTCCCAGGCAGTACTACAATTTTCCATCTTATGCTTGCAATAAAAAAAAAGACTTCATAAAAGAAAGTGAATCTCTTGCTTCTGTAGTTTAGGAGAGTTTGTATTACTCTATTTTAGAAACAGACATCTTTCCAGACTCTAAAATTAGTTTAAAATTATATATTTTTTCTTTTCAGACTCTTATATACAATTTGTTACATATGAGAGGAATTGGCGGAAAGAGATGAGGGAGACTTGAAAAGGAAAGAAAGGGGCAGCTGGGAAGGGTGGTTAGTGAGTACAAGAAAAAAGGAATGAAGTGGAGGAAACTCAAGTACATCGATTTGTAGCAGAAGGTAAATAAATGGTTGGGTATGTTTGGAAGAAAAAGCACAGGATGTAGATGAGTTTGATTTACAGGATTGTTTCTAGACTGAATTTGTTTTGTTTGTTGCTCACATCATAACCCGCTTTTATCTTGTTTCTTGCAATATATTTTATAAACAGACTCTGATCTCCATCACGTAGTGAAGTACTTTTTTTTTAATTGTTTTTATGAAGCACATACACATTGAAACATACAAGTTAGCAGAAGAGGACATGCAGAAAATGCCTTGAAGGTTTAACCTTTCCCAGGCAACCTCACATAGTGAGTCAAGATCTTGAATTGCGGCACCCGGTTGGAAGGTGAGAGCTGACAACCTTAAGGGACTGCATATAAACAACAGACTGCCAGAGAGTTTGGAGTATTAGGGCGTGTTTTTAACTGCTATCTTGTAAGTACAATACTGTTTGTCCTGTGTGTACTTTAAATAAACTGATGCTGTGAGTCAAGTTTGCGCCTGTCCCTTTTTCTATCTTATCCTCTGTAGATATGTTTCAGTACTGGTGTGGCTGTCTGCTTTCAGTGGGCGAGTGTCTACAAAACAAATTATGCTTACCTGATCATTTCATTTCCTTCCGTATGAGGAGAGTCCATGGCATCATTCCTTACTGTTGGGAAAAACTGAACCTGGCCACCAGGGAGAGGCAAAGACACCCCAGCCAAAGGCTTAAATACTGCCCCTACTTCCCTCATATCCCAGTCATTCTTCCAAGGGAACAAGGAACAGTAGGAGAAATATCAGGGTATAAATGGTGCTGGAAGAGAAAAACAAAATTTTGGTCCGCCCATCAGAGTATACAGGCGGGGGCTGTGGACTCTCCTCATACAGAAGGAAATTAAATTATCAGGTAAGCATAATTTATGTTTTCCTTCTTAATATGAGGAGAGTCCACAGCATCATTCCTTACTGTTGGGAAAACTATACCCAAGCTTTAGAGGACACTGAATTATAAAAGGAGGGGTAAAAGAAAGGCATACACTAATCTGAGGGCACCACAGCCTGTAAAACCTTTCTCCCAAAAAGCTGCCTCAGCTGAAACAAAAACGTCAAATTTGTAGAATTTTGAAAAAGTATGTAAGGAGGACCAGGTAGCTGCCTTACAAATCTGACCCATAGAGGCCTTGTTCTTAAAGGCCCATGAGGAAGCTTCAGCTTTAGTGGAATGAGCCGTAATCCTCTGAGGAGGTCTAAGTCCCGCTGACTCGTAAGCTAAGCCTATAACACTCCTCAACCAAAAAGTTAAGGAAGTTGAAGAGGCCTTCAGACCCTTGCGCTTCCCAGAGTAGATAACAAACAAGGAAGAAATTTGTCTAAAATCCTTAGTAGCCTAAAGATAAAACTTCACAGCTTAAAGCACATCCAGATTATAAAGTAAACGTTCCTTCGAAGAAGAAGGATTAGGACATAAGGAAGGAACCATAATCTCCTGATTGATGTTACGATCAGACACCACCTTAGTTAGAAAAGCCAAGCGGGTACATAGGACAGCCTTATCAGTGTGGAACACCAGATAAGGAGGCTTACATTGCAAGGCAGCCATTTCAGAAACTCTGCGTGCCGACGCAATAGCCAATAGAAAAAGAAACTTCCAGGACAACAATTTAATGTCAACTGAATGCATAGGCTCACACGGTGCCCGCTGTAAAAACTTAACAAGATTCAAACTCAGAGGGGGAGCGTTAGATCTAAACACAGGTGTGAACCAAAGATTGCACATCAGGGAGCTCTGCAAGCCTCTTGTGCAGCAAAACAGAAAGGGACGAAATCTGTCTCCTCAGGGAACTTGCAGAAAAGCCCTTCTCCAGACACTCCTGGAGAAAGGAAAGAATTCTGTCAGCCTTGACCTTATGCCAGGCAAAATCACGCTCTTCACACCAGAACAAGTAAGCTCTCCACATCTCATGATAGATACGAGTAACAGGCTTATGAGCCTGGATGAGAGTGTCAATAACCCTCTCAGAGAAACCTCTCTTGGCTAAGACTAAGTGTTCAATCTCCATGCAGTCAGCCTCAGAGAATCTAGATTTTGATGAACAAAGGGACCCTGTTCCAGCAGATCCCTGCGACAAGGTAACTTCCATGGAGGAGATGAGGACATCCCCACCAGGTCCATGAACGGTCTCGGCAGATAAATGTAAATTAGATTGAACCTCCAAGGCAGTGCTAATGCATCTATTAGCTCCGCCTGAGGATCCCTGGACCGCAACCCATATATGGGTAGCTTGGAATTGAGCCGGGACGCCATGAGATCTATCTCCGGCGTATCACATCTGTTGCAAATTTCCACAAACACCTCGGGATGGAGAGACCATTGCCCCAGATGAAAGGATTGTCTGCTGAGGAAATCCGCTTCCAAGTTGTCCACATCCAGAATGTGGATCGCTAAGTTCCAAAATGTTGATCGGGAGGAGGGATTCCTCTCAAGTCTTCCTGGTACCCCAAACAACTCCCAATCCTGATAGACTTGCGTCCGTATACACAACCTCACAGGATGCTCTCAAGAAGGATGTCTCTTGGGACAGGTGATCTGGACAGAGCCACCAAGAGAGTGATTCTCTCGACTGGTTGTCCAGAGATATCTGTATGCACAGCTAGAGTGGTCTGAGATGGAATCTGGCAAAAGTAATGATGTCCATGCTGGACATCATGAGACCAATCACCTCCATACACCAAGCCACAGAGGGCCTTAAGGAGGTCTGGAGGGCAAGACAAGTGGAAATTAGCTTGTAACGTCTCTGGTCTGTAAGGAATATCCTCATGGATATGGAGTCTATTATAGTACCCAGGAATTCCACCCTGGTATATCTTCCATCCATGAGATCAAAGAAGAAATAGAAGAGCTTTTGAATGGTCTTCTGCCAGACGACAGGATGGTGCTTGAACCAGAATATCGTCCAAGTTATGGCGCTACTGCTATACCTCTGGTTCTGGCCATTTCAAGCAGAGCCCCAAGAACCTTCTTAAAATTCTTGGAGTAGTAGGTAGACCAAACGGAAGTGCAATAAACTGGAAGCACTGGTCCAGAAACGCAAACCTTAGGAACTTGACATGCTCCTTGTGTATTGGAACGTGAAGGTAAGCATCCTTCAGATCTATCGTGGTCATGAACTGTCCTTCCTGAACTAAGGGAAAGATGGACCTTATTGTCTCCATCGAGAACGAGGGGACAGCTAGGAATTTGTTTAAGCACTTTAGGTCCAGAATCGGGAGGAAAGTTCCCTCCTTCTATGGAACCTCTTTCTGCAAGAGGTACAGGTACAATGACTCCCAGGGAGGAGATATCCCTCACGCACCCCAGAAAGGCTTCTCTCTTTTCTGGCTTTGAAGACAGGTTTGACAAGAGGAATCTGCCCCTGGGTGGATGAGACTTAAAACCTATCCTGTATCCCTGAGCGATGACTTCCAGGACCCACGGGTCTTGCACAGGTCAAACCAAACATCCGAATAGAGCCACAGTCTGTCCCCTACCAGATCCAGAGCTGGATCGGGGGCCGTCCCTTCATGCCAACTTTGTCTCTGCAGGCTTCTTGTTTTGCTTGGATTTATTCCAGGACTGAGCTGGCTTCCAAGCCCCCTTGGATTGCTTGGGCTTTGAGGAGGGCTGCTGACGTTGGCATTAATCCAAACGAAAGGAACAAAAATTAGGACCTTGTCCCTTAGGTTTGTTCTTCTTATCCTGTGGTAAAAAGGCCCCATTGCCTCCAGTAACAGTGGAGATAATTGAGTCCTGGTCTGGACCAAATAGAATCTTTTTCTTAAAAGGGAGGGAAAGAAGTCTGGATTTCAAAGTTATGTCTGCAGACCAGGCAGAGTGCCCTACGGGCTTGAACAGAAAAACCTGAAGCCTTAGCATTCAGGCGAATAATTTGCATATTTGCATCACAAATAAAAGAATTAGCCACCCTTAAGGCCTTAATTCTTTCCTGGATCACGTCGAGGGGACCCTCCACCTCAATCAACTCAGATAAGGAGTTGCACCAGTAGGTAGCCGCTCCAGCAACAACAGCCGTTGGCAGTTGAAACAAATATCCTGTATGTTGAAACATCTTTCTTAACATAATTTCTATTTTCTTATCCATGGGCTCTTTAAACGACGAAATATCCTCAAGCGGGATAGTAGTGCGTTTAGCAAGCGTGGAGATAGCGCCATCCACCTTGGGAATGAAACCCCACAACTCCAATTGATAGTCCGGAACTGGGAACAATTTTTTAAGGAAGAAGGGGAAAATGAAGAACCAATTCTTTCCTATTCATTCTTAATAATGTTCATCATCTTTACGTGGACCGGGAAAGTCTGTGGTACAACCCTATCCTCATAGACCTTATCTAATTTAGGAATCAAAGGTTCCTCAGGCAATTTAGGCTCTGGAACCTCTAAAGTAGCCAAAACTTCTTTTAGCAGAAAGCGTAAATGTTCAATCCTAAATCTAAAGTCTAGTTCTTCTGCAGATGGAGGCTTTTTATTGTTACGAAAAAGGAGAAGTCCTTCAGACCAATTTTGGATCTGAAAAGGCTAAACAAAATTTGTGAGAATTCTAACTTTCAAGATGAAAACTATAAGGACAATTCTGCCTTTTATTCAGCAAGGTCACTTTATGTCCACAATAGACTTACAGGATGCTTATCTTCACATCCCAATTCATCCAGAACATCAATTTCTGAGGTTCTCTTTTCTGGAAAAGCATTACTAATTCATTGATCTCCCTTTTGGCCTAGCAACAGCTCCAAGAATAATTTCAAAGGTTCTCTGAGCTCTTCTATTTGTAATCAGAGCGCAGGATATTACGGTGTTAACTTATTTGGACGATATCTTGGTATTAGCTCAATGTTTTCATTTAGCAGAATTTCATACAAAAATACTATTGTCGTTTCTTTGCAGACATGGTTGGAGGTTCAATTTACCAAAAAGTTTAAATTCCTCAGACAAAAGTAACCTTTTTAGGTTTCCAAATAGACTCAGTGTCCATGATTTTTTCCTTGACAGAAGAGACAAATAAAATTGGTTTTAGCTTGCCTAAACCTTCAGTCTCTTATTTCCTTCAGTGGCTGTGTGAATGGAGGTACTAAGACTCGTGATTGCAGCATTGGAAGCGAACCCTTTTGCTCATTTTCATATGAGACCTCTTCAACATTGCATGCTATGCCAATGGTGCAAGGACTATACCAAAAAATATCACACCTGATATTCTTAGATCCCAATACACAACTTTCTCTGACTTGGTTAAACCACCACTCTATTTTTCAGGGGGCTTCCTTTGCTCACCCTATCTGGTCTGTGATCACCACAGATGTAAGTCTTACAGGTTGGGGAGCTGTCTGGGGTCTCTGACAGCACAAGGAGTTTGGAATCCTCTGGAAGCAAGGCTTCCAATCAATATCTTCAAACTCCATGCTCTATTCAGGGCTCTTCAGGTTTGGCCTCTATTTTCAGAAAGACAATATCACAAAAGTGGCATATGACAATCATTAAAAGGGAAACTAAGTTCCTTAGCCATGATGGAAGTATCTTGAATACTTTTCTTGGGCGGAATAAAATTCCTGCCTCATCACTGCGATCCACATTCTAGGTGTAGACAACTGGGAGGCAGATTATATCAGTATTCAGTCCCGACATCCGTGGGAGTGGTCTCTCCACCCAGATGTGTTCTATTGAAATTTCAAATATGGGGTCTTCCGGAAATAGATCTGATGACCTCTCCTTTGAACAAAAACTTACCAGGTACCTTGCAAGGTCCAGGGATCCTCAGGCGGAGGCTCTAGCAGTGCCTTGGTCTTACCAGCGCCTTGGTCTTACCAGCATGCTTACATTTTTCCTCCTGTAGTCCTGCTTCCCAGAGTGATTTCTAAAATCAAAATGGAACAGTCCTCTGTAATTCTGATAGCCCCTGTGTGGCCTCACAGGCGGCTAGATTTAGAGTTGGGCGGTAGCCATCAAAACCAGCGTTAGAGGGTCCTAACGCTGGTTTTTACCGCCCTCTGGTATTTGGAGTCAGTCAGGAAAGGATCTAACGCTCACTTTACAGCCGCAAATTTTCCATACCGCAGAACCCCCTACGCCATTTGCGTTTCCTATCTTTTCAATGGGATCTTTCTAACGCCGGTATTTAGAGTCGTGGCTGAAGTGAGCGTTAGAAATCTAACGACAAAACTCCAGCCGCAGAAAAAAAACAGTAGTTAAGAGCTTTCTGGGCTAACGCCGGTTTATAAAGCTCTTAACTACTGTGCTCTAAAGTACACTAACACCCATAAACTACCTATGTACCCCTAAACCGAGGCCCCCCCCACATCGCTGCCACTCGATTAAAATTTTTAACCCCTAATCTGCCGCTCCGTACACCACCGCCAGCTAAATTATCCCTATGTACCCCTAATCTGCTGCCCCTAATACCGCCGACCCCTATATTATATTTATTAACCCCTAATCTGCCCCCCCCCAACGTCGCCGCCACCTACCTACACTTATTAGCCCCTAATCTGCCGAGCGGACCGCACCGCTACTATAATAAAGTTATTAACCCTAATCCGCCTCACTCCCGCCTCAATAACCCTATAATAAATAGTATTAACCCCTAATCTGCCCTCCCTAACATCGCCAACACCTAACTTCAAACATTAACCCCTAATCTGCCGACTGGAGCTCACCGCCATTCTAATAAATTTTTTAACCCCTAAAGCTAAGTCTAACCCTAACACTAACACCCCCCTAAGTTAAATATAATTTAAATCTAACTAAATAAATTAACTCTTATTATATAAATTATTCCTATTTAAAGCTAAATACTTACCTGTAAAATAAACCCTAATATAGCTACAATATAAATTATAATTATATTGTAGCTATTTTAGGTTTAATATTTATTTTACAGGCAACTTTGTAATTATTTTAACCAGGTACAATAGCTATTAAATAGTTAATAACTATTTAATAGTTACCTAGTTAAAATAATTACAAAATTACCTGTAAAATAAATCCTAACCTAAGTTACAATTAAACCTAACACTACACTATCAATAAATAAATTAAATAAACTACCTACAATTACCTACAATTAAACCTAACACTACACTATCAATAAATTAATTAAATAAAATACCTACAAATAACTACAATTAAATAAACTAACTAAAGTACAAAAAATAAAAAAGCTAAGTTACAAAAAATAAAAAAATATTTACAAACATTAGAAAAATATTACAACAATTTTAAACTAATTACACCTACTCTAAGCCCCCTAATAAAATAACAAAGACCCCCAAAATAAAAAAATGCCCTACCCTATTCTAAATTAAAAAAGTTCAAAGCTCTTTTACCTTACCAGCCCTGAAAAGGGCCATTTGCGGGGCATGCCCCAAAGAATTCAGCTCTTTTGCCTTTAAAAAAAAACATTACAACCCACCACCCACATACCCCTAATCTAACCCAAACCCCCCTTAAATAAACCTAACACTAAGCCCCTGAAGATCTTCCTACCTTATCTTCACCATGCCAGGTTCACCGATCCGTCCTCGGAAGTCTTGATCCAAGCCTCGGAAGTGTTGATCCAAGCCCAAGCGGGGGCTGAAGAGTGACGTCCATCCTCCGACTGAAGTTTTGATCCAAGCGGCTGATCGGAACAGCCAATAGAATGCAAGCTCAATCTGATTGGCTGATTGGATCAGCCAATCGGATTGAACTTGATTCTGATTGGCTGATTCCATCAGCCAATCAGAATTTTCCTACCTTAATTCCGATTGGCTGATAGAATCCTATCAGCCAATCGGAATTCGAGGGACGCCATCTTGGATGACGTCCCTTAAAGGAACCGTCATTCGTCGGGAAGTCGTTGGTGAAGATGGATGGATCCGTGCTGGAGGTCTTGAAGATCAGCCGGTCGTCATCGGATTGAAGAACATAGAAGATGCGGCTTGGAAGAAGATGTTTGCCGGTCCGGATGTCCTCTTCTGCCCGCTTGGATCAAGACTTCAGCCGGAGGATGGACGTCACTCTTCAGCCCCCGCTTGGGCTTGGATCAACACTTCCGAGGCTTGGATCAAGACTTCCGAGGACGGATCGGTGAACCTGGCATGGTGAAGATAAGGTAGGAAGATCTTCAGGGGCTTAGTGTTAGGTTTATTTAAGGGGGGTTTGGGTTAGATTAGGGGTATGTGGGTGGTGGGTTGTAATGTTTTTTTTTAAAGGCAAAAGAGCTGAATTCTTTGGGGCATGCCCCGCAAATGGCCCTTTTCAGGGCTGGTAAGGTAAAAGAGCTTTGAACTTTTTTAATTTAGAATAGGGTAGGGCATTTTTTATTTTGGGGGTCTATGTTATTTTATTAGGGGGCTTAGAGTAGGTGTAATTAGTTTAAAATTGTTGTAATATTTTTCTAATGTTTGTAAATATTTTTTTATTTTTTGTAACTTAGCTTTTTTTATTTTTTGTACTTTAGTTAGTTTATTTAATTGTAGTTATTTGTAGGTATTTTTTTTTTTTTTTATTGAGGTAAAAGTATTGGCATACACAATGGGCTGTACAGCATTATACAGTTGCGCTCCAAGAGTGCTTATAACAAGGTACATCTTATGAATCACATAATCAGAATGAAAAAAAAGAGAAACACCCATATAATAGACAATAACTGTTAACACAAAAACGCAAAACCTAGGGTGCACATCATAAGTACATAGATAATGAGCAATATCTTCTAAGTAAAGTAAACATTTGCTGTAAAGGATAAAACAATTTAAGAAGGTACATGCCAGTAAAAAAGAGCTAAGCCCTCAATTCCTTTTAGGAGGCCTCTTTTGGACCTCGCATCTTATTGAATAATAACATTTACCGAGAGCTATCTGGGTTAGAGGAGACCACATATGGATCTCATTAATGGGACCTCAAATTTTTTATTATTTTGCTGTGATAAGGACAGTGTGGTTCTCAGCAAAGCAAGTTTCATTCCATATAAATGATATGATAAAAGGGAACCCAAGCAAACCTACTACCATGAGTATGAGACAAAGTCAATGTTATGCTGTATTGCAAGGGATATTGGTAAAACAATGATTAAGTTGCGACATAGACAAGGTGAGTCGCGTAGTCAATTCTCCCGAATCGGGAGGCACATTATGGGGGGGGGGGGAGGTGGTAAGTCGGATACCGGGAATCCAAGCTATAGCTTAGGAGGCTAATAAGATGCAGGAGTATCAACTGTAGGTAGGAGAGATTACCCTTAACTAAATAAAAAATCCAATATAATATGGGAAGTAGGATACACAGTCTGGAAGCCAAGAATCAAGAGGCTCAGTATGGACTGGGGGAGGGCAATTAAATAGATGTGTTAAAAAAGTGAGAGTAAACCGGGTACATATTAGGCTAGTGGTATGTCTGGTTCAACGCTGCCTGGTTTTGGATCGTACAAAACTTACATGTTGCATGAAACTCAATCCCTATGCAGTGAACAACAAACTACTGAATAATAGTAGCCAAGCGGGACCAGCCCGCACCAGTAAGAGGTAGAGAAGATTATAGGTCACTACACGGCACTGGCAACCACATCATGCTATAAATAGTGCAAATTATGCCTCACCTCAACAGCTCAGAATAAACAGGCTTGCTAAGTGGGAACAGGAACCATGGGAATGTGTAAAAGGGCATTGGAGTGAATACCTAGTGATCATTAAGGGAAGAGGACCAAAAATGGCAGATGCTATAGAACCACTGAACTGCTGAACATTTTGTATATTTAGGAAGCAGCCCCGGCCGCAGGCAACACCTTTACTATAAATAAATGAGTCTCAGCAGTCTCAGTAGTAAAAAGGGGAAATGGCCTCTCTAGATTCCCTTGCAATGCTTAACAAAAAGTAGGTTGCACAGTTTATGAAGGAACACTTTTCTATGGATAGGCCAGCACTTTGCACAAAATGGTTGAGTTTCATAAGAAAAGTAAGTGAAATGAGATTGAGTGTTGTAAACATACCATTGCAGTTAATTATACAATATATAACATAAAAGCAGAAAACACAAACATATTTAGCATATACACATAGTTGGTGATTAGGTGCTAGATCTGATATAGGCCACAAAACATTAACCTTGGGAGAGAATTAACCATTTATAAACAATATAGAACACTATATTCCTAAGCATCTATAGCTGCTTTAACGTCTTTCATCACTAATATAAAATAAATGAGTATTGATATAGGCTGCTACTGTAGAATGTAGCTTGACATATAGACTCAATGCAATCTCTAAACAGACATTGTGAAACAGTACAGTTGTAACTCTGTAGAGGGAGATCCTAGAAATTAAACACACAGACAGTGCAGTAAATGTCCTAATATCTCTTAAGAAAATTGCCATGGGGAGAGCCAGCAGTGCAAACATTAAAGCATTAGGTAGATTGAATTCACATCTGCAACATTCCGTACCATTTGTAAGAAACACATATTAAAGCCAGGGTCCTAATAAAAAAAAAGAAAGATACAAGCATAAAAATGTATGTCCCCAGATAGAGCCAGTATTCGCCATAATGAAAAAGAGTGTCTCTTTATTCTCTGTCACTACCAGTGTTTCTTATGGGACATAGACGGAAAGATGATTAGCAAAAACTGTGCCTTGCCTTTAGAGTCCAGTGTGATGGCAGGATCTACTGTATTCTGGGCTATTTGCGCTATGTCTCTTACCCCTCTCCAGTAGTCGTGAGCTCATTCATAGTTAGCATTCTCTACTGCCAGCATGTATTCACAGGTATGGACATCTGCTAGTATATATGTAAACCTTCACAGCTTGTGGCTTACCACCAGGGTCCCAATGTCTCAGCAGGGCATATATGTAAACCCTCACAGCTTGTGGCCTACCATCAGGGTCCCAGTGACTCAGCAGGGAGTGGATTATGCAGAGTGTTGCGCCATCCTGTAATGGAGTCGGTGGGTGTTGTCCCAAGGCATGGAGGAGAGCATGCGGAGATGCTAGAACTGTATCTAAAGTTGCGCTGTGTATCTTCAGGGACCCGCTGCCATGGCCTGACGTCAAGACCGGTGCAAGAGCTTCAGGTGGGATTGTACTAGCATGTGGGGGGGTGTCCATAGCCGCGGCAGAATTTACCTCCCTTCTAGCCTCTGGATAACCAAGATGACCTGGCTCTTTTGCTGCGCCGCCATCTCGATCCACTGTAGCTGTGTTACAGGCAGGGGGTGAGCGCCGGGGCCCCTTAGCGCCACCCCCTCCGCATTCAGGCAGGATGGGCTCAGTGAAGTCGGGCTGCCGAAGTTGGTAACCGTCATCTTTGCTATGAGCAGCATATAGCTTGTCAGCCAAGGAAGCGTGGTGGTGTTCAAGTAAGAGCCGCAGCTCCTCCAAAAAGCAGGCCGAGATACTCATGTTGCGAGCTGGGGTGGAAACTGTGGGAAATATAGATTCAATCGCCATGCTAGATAAATGGTCAGAAGGCCAAAGGATAGTGTTCTCAATATGGCGGCTCCCTCTCATAGCACCTCGGTATAGGCCAGCCACAGTGACTCGGTGCAGTCTCACCGGGCCCTTAAGAAGTAAATAGGAGCAATATAACAGTTCCTGGGTCTATCTACATAGGTTTAGGTAATAAAGGGATGCTGTGATACATGAATAGACCCCTGAATTAGGATCTTGGGCCCGGGAGCTACACCAAGACACGTCCGGCCAGCACTGCAGTTGGCTCCGCCCCCCATTTGTAGGTATTTTATTTAATTAATTTATAGATAGTGTAGTGTTAGGTTTAATTGTAGGTAATTGTAGGTAGTTTATTTAATTTATTTATTGATAGTGTAGTGTTAGGTTTAATTGTAACTTAGGTTAGGATTTATTTTACAGGTAATTTTGTAATTATTTTAACTAGGTAGCTATTAAATAGTTATTAACTATTTAATAGCTATTGTACCTGGTTAAAATAAATACAAAGTAATTATAATTTATATTGTAGCTATATTAGGGTTTATTTTACAGGTAAGTATTTAGCTTTAAATAGGAATAATTTATTTAATAAGAGTTAATTTATTTCGTTAGATTTAAATTATATTTAATTTAGGGGGGTGTTAGTGTTAGACTTAGCTTTAGGGGTTAATACATTTATTATAGTAGCGGTGAGCTCCGATCGGCAGATTAGGGGTTAATTATTGTAGGTAGCTGGCGGCGACGTTGTGGGGGTCAGATTAGGGGTTAATAAATATAATATAGGGGTCGGCGGTGTTAGGGGCAGCAGATTAGGGGTACATAACTATAATGTATGTTGCGGCGGTATACGGAGCGGCAGATTAGGGGTTAATAATAATATGCAGGGGTCAGCAATAGCGGGGGCGGCAGATTAGGGGTTAATAAGTGTAAGGTTAGGGGTGTTTAGACTCGGGGTACATGTTAGAGTGTTAGGTGCAGACGTAGGAAGTGTTTCCCCATAGAAAACAATGGGGCTGCGTTAGGAGCTGAACGCTGCTTTTTTGCAGGTGTTAGGTTTTTTTCAGCTCAAACAGCCCCATTGTTTTCTATGGGGGAATCGTGCACGAGCACGTTTTTTAAGCTGGCCGCGTCCGTAAGCACCGCTGGTATCGAGAGTTGCAGTGGCGTTAAATTATGCTCTACGCTCCCTTTTTGGAGCCTAACGCACTGAAAACGCAGCCATTCTGTGAACTCTAAATACCAGCGGTATTTAAAAGGTGCGGGGGAAAAAAGCACGCGTAGCTAACGCACCCCTTTGGCCGCAGAACTCTAAATCTAGCCGAGGATTTGGTATGCTGACCTAGTTCGGATTTTCAGTTTCCTGATGTGGCCTCTTCCTCTAAGATCATATCTTCTGTCTCAAGATCCCTTATTCCATCCAGATCTAAAGTCTCTGAACTTAAACGGACACTGAACCCAATTTTTTTCTTTCGTGATTCATATAGAGCATGCAATTCTAAGCAACTTTCTAATTTACTCCTATTATCAATTTTACTTCGTTCTCTATCTTTATTTGAAAAATAATGCATCTAAGTTTTTTTTGGTTAAGAGCTATAGACAGCACTTTTTTATTGGTGGATGAACTTATCCACCAATCAGCAAGAACAACCCAGGTTGTTCACCAAAAATGGGCCAGCATCTAAACTTACATTCTTGCATTTCAAATAAAGATACCAAGAGAATGAAGAAAATGTGATAATAGGAGTAAATTAGAAAGTTGCTTAAAATGTCATGCTCTATTTGAATCACAAAAGAAAAAAATTTGGGTTCAGTGTCCCTTTAATGTCATGGAAATTAAACGCTTTGTTCTCAGTCACAGAGGATTCTATAACTCAGTGATTAACACACTGATTCAGGCTCGCAAACCTGTTTCAAGGAAGATCACAAAGTTTGGAAAACATATTTCATGGTGTTCTACTCATGATCATTCCTGGCATTCCTTTAGAATTCCTAGAATTCTTCAGAATTGTTTGGATAAAGGTTTAATCTGCCAGTACCATGAAAGGACAAATCTCAGCTCTGTCTGTAATGTTTCACAGGAAGATAGCTCATCTTCCAGATATTGTTTTGTTCAGGCTTAAATTCTAATTAAACCTGTTATTAAATCTATTTCTCCTCATTGAGCAAATAATTATCCCCTTGAAGTATAAAAGCATTCAAAATAATGTTTGCCACAAACGGAAAGAAAGTAGACTCTTTTGGACCACCTGGAATAAAATATTTTTTTTAATGTAAGTACTGATAAATTAATTTCTTTCACAGTGGCGAGAGTCCACAAGCTGTATGGCATATACATTCCTACCAGGAGGCTGCATAGTTTCCCAAACCTCAAAAGCCTATAAATACCTCAAACACCACCACGATAACAAATTATGCTTAGCTGATAATTTCCTTTTCTTCTGATGGAAAGAGTCCACAGCTGCATTCATTACTTTTGGGAAATAAGAACCTGGCCACCAGGAGGAAGCAAAGACACCCCAGCCAAAGGCTTAAAGGGCCAGTAAACCTAGGAAATAATGTTATATAATTCTGCACATAGTGCAGAATTATATAACATTAGCTTAGCTCCAGATTTCTAAAGTGAAGGGTTAAATAGATATCACGCAAAGAAAACAGAACGCTGCACCTGGCTCTAGTGAGCGGGTCTGTTTTCTTCTGCTAAGCGCATCACAGGCACGCTGTCTATTCACAGCGCGCCCGATCGTGCTATTAAAAGCAAAGTAGCTCGCTCCCGCTCTGGTCTGGTAGCGGGAGCGAGTTACATTGATTTTAATAGCGCGATTGGGCCGGCTTTGAATAGACAGTGTGCCTGTTATGCACTTAGGAGAATAAAACAGACCCACTCAGTAGAGCGAGGAGCGGCGTTCTGTTTTCTTTGCGCGATATCCATTTAACCCTTCACTTTAAAAATCTGGAGCTAAGCTAATGTTATATATATCTGCACTATGTGCAGAATTATATAACATTATTTCCTAGGTTTACTGGCCCTTTAAATACTCCTCCCACTCCCCTCATCCCCCAGTCATGCTGCCAAGGAACAGAAGAAATAGGGTGAAAGGTGCCAGAAGAATAATAAGGACGTCCCACATAAAATTACGGGTGGGGAGCTGTGGACTCTTTCCATTAGAAGAAAAGGAAATTATCAGGTAAGCATAATTTATGTTTTTCTTCTTAAATGGAAAGAGTCCACAGCTGCATTCATTACTTTTGGGAAAACAATACCCAAGCTATAGAGGACACTGAATGCCAAGACGGGAGGGTGCAATAGGCGGCCCATAATGAGGGCACCAGGCCTGAACCTCTACCCAATAAACCCTGATTCGTCCGAAGCTGAGAAAATTTTAAGAGGAAAAACCCCAAAGACAAACTAGAGACCGCAAACTGACACGACTGAGCCAACAGTCCTCCAGGAGACACTGTCGCCCAACAGACGGTCCCCAACTGCTCATCCCCCACAAATGGAGACACCAGCCGAAACCCCCAAGCGGACAAGGAAAAGGAGAACCAAGGAAACCGAAAGGTCCCCTAATACAAAAAAGAACACCAAAGGGGCTCAAACAGGGGAAGTAAAACCCGGGATAAGACCGGGCACAGAGACAGAAAAGACGTCTCTCCAACATCCTGCAACCACGGAATGCAACTGAAGAGGCAAAGTCCTCCCAGTGTCTGAACATAGAATACCAAAGCATTCGTCATGAAAAACAAAATTTATACTTACCTGATAAATTTCTTTCTTTTGCGATGTAGAGTCCACGGATTCATCCTAACTTGTGGGATATTGTCCTTCCTGACAGGAAGTAACAAAGAGAGCACCACAGCAGAGCTGTCTATATAGCTCCCCCCTTAACTCCACCCCCCAGTCATTCGACCGAAGGCTAAGGAAGAAAAGGAGAAACTATAAGGTGCAGAGGTGACTGAAGTTTACATAAAAAAATACTATCTGTCTTGAATAGACAGGGCGGGCCGTGGACTGGATAAATTTTGTTTTCTTTTGCATGATGTACCGAGTCCACGGATTCATCCTAACTTGTGGGATACCAATACCAAAGCTTTAGGACACGGATGAAGGGAGGGACAAGACAGGAACCTAAACGGAAGGTACAACTGCTTGCAAAACCTTTCTCCCAAAAATAGCCTCCGAAGAAGCAAAAGTATCAAATTTGTAAAATTTTGAAAAGGTATGAAGCGAAGACCAAGTCGCAGCCTTACAAATCTGTTCAACAGAAGCATCATTTTTAAAAGCCCATGTGGAAGCTACCGCTCTAGTAGAATGAGCTGTAATCCTTTCAGGAGGTTGCTGTCCAGCAGTCTCATAAGCCAAACGAATGATGCTTTTCAGCCAAAAGGAAAGAGAAGTCGCCGTAGCCTTTTGACCCCTACGCTTTCCAGAATAGACAACAAACAAAGAAGATGTTTGCCGAAAATCTTTCGTTGCCTGCAAATAAAATTTCAAAGCACGAACCACGTCCAAGTTGTGCAACAGACGTTCCTTCTTACAAGAAGGATTAGGACACAGAGAAGGAACAACAATTTCTTGATTGATATTCCTGTTAGTAACAACCTTAGGTAGGAACCCAGGCTTGGTACGCAAAACCACATTATCAGCATGGAACACCAGATAAGGTGAGTCACATTCTAAAGCAGATAGTTCAGAAACTCTTCAAGCTGAAGAGATAGCAACTAGGAACAAAACTTTCCAAGATAAAAGCTTAATATCTATGGAATGCATGGGTTCAAACGGAACCCCCTGAAGAACTCTAAGAACTAAATTTAGACTCCTGGGCAGAGCAATAGGTTTAAACACAGGCTTAATTCTAACTAAAGCCTGACAAAAAGCCTGAACGTCTGGAACATCTGCCAGACGCTTGTGCAACAAAATAGACAGAGTAGATATCTGTCCCTTTAGGGAACTAGCTGATAATCCTTTCTCCAATCCCTCTTGGAGAAAAGACAAAATCCTAGGAATCCTGATTTTACTCCAGGAGAATCCTTTGGATTCGCACCAAAAAGATATTTACGCCATATCTTATGATAAATTTTCCTGGTAACAGGCTTTCGAGCCTGAATCAAGGTATTTATATTATCTACACCTGGTATATAGATCGCTAACAAATGGCAAGAGTGAGCCTCTGCCCATTGGATTATCCTTGAGACCTCTATCATCACTAAGGAACTCTTTGTTCTGCCCTGATGATTGATATAAGCCACAGTCGTGATGTTGTCCGACTTGAAACCTAATGAATCTGGCCGAAGCCAGCTGAGGCCATGCCTGGAGAGCATTGAATATCGCTCTTAATTCCAGAATATTTATCGGTAGGAGAGCCTCCTCCCGAGTCCACAAACCCTTAGCTTTCAGGGAATTCCAGACTGCACCCCAGCCCAGAAGACTGACGTCTGTCATCACTATAACCCATTCTGGCCTGCGGAAACACATTCCCTGGGACAGGTGATCCTGTGACAACCACCAAAGAAGAGAGTCTCTGGTCTCTTGATCCAGATTTAGCTGAGGAGATAAATCCGCATAATCCCCATTCCACTGATTGAGCAAGCATAGTTGCAGTGGTCTGAGATGCAAGCGAGCAAACGGAATTATGTCCATTGCCGCTACCATTAGTCCGATTACCTCCATACACTGAGCCACTGACGGCCGAGGAATGGAATGAAGAGCTCGGCAGGTGGACAAAATCTTTGATTTCCTGACCTCCGTCAGAAATATTTTCATGTCCACCGAGTCTATCAGAGTCCCTAGAAATGAAACTCTTGTGAGGGGGGGAAAGAGAACTCTTTTTTACATACACTTTCCACCCATGAGACCTTAGAAAGGCCAACACTAAGTCCGTGTGAGACTTGGCTAGTTGGAAGGACGACGCTTGAATTAGAATGTCGTCTAGATAAGGCGCCACTGCTATGCCCCGTGGCCTTAACAGAAAGGCGAACCTGAGGAACTGGTGATGATCTTTGTGGATAGGAATGTGTAGATACGCATCCTTTAAGTCCACGGTGGTCATATATTGACACTCCTGGATCAATGGTAAGATAGTCCGAATGGTCTCCATCTTGAAAGATGGAATTCTTAGGAATTGGTTTAAAATCTTGAGATCCAGAATTGGTCTGAAGGTTCCCTCCTTTTGGAAACTATAAACAGATTGGAGTAGAACCCCTGCCCCTGTTCTGCTTTTGGAACTGGGCAGATCACTCCCATGGTAAAATGGTCTTCTACACAGCGTAAGAACGCCTCTCTTTTTGTCGGGTTTACAGACAATTGAGACAGATGGAACCTCCCCCTTGGAGGGGAATCCTTGAAATCTAGAAGGTATCCCTGGGATACAATTTCTACTGCCCAGGAATCCTGAACGTCTCTTGCCCAGGCCTGAGCAAAGAGAGAGAGTCTGCCCCCTACTAGATCCGGTCCCGGATCGGGGGCTACCCCTTCATGCTGACTTAGTGGCAGCAGCAGGCTTTTTGGCCTGTTTACCCTTGTTCCAAGCCTGATTAGGTCTCCAGGTTGGCTTGGATTGAGCAAAGTTCCCTTCTTGCTTTGCAGCAGGGGAAGAGGTAGAAGGACCACTCTTGAAGTTTCGAAAGAAACGAAAATTATTTTGTTTGGTCCTAGTCTTATTTGACTTATCCTGAGGGAGGGTATGACCCTTCCCTCCAGTAATGTCTGAAATGATCTCTTTCAATGCAGGCCCGAATAGGGTCTTACCTTTGAAAGGGATGGACAAAAGATTAGATTTAGATGACACATCAGCTGACCAGGACTTAAGCCATAACGCTCTACGCGCTAAAATGGCAAAACCTGAATTCTTAGCCGCTAATTTACCAAGATGAAAAGCTAATTTTTTATCCATAGGATCAATGAAAGCACAACTGTCTTCAATAGGTATAGTTGTACGCTTAGCCAGGGTAGAAATAGCTCCCTCCACCTTAGGGACCGTCTGCCATGAGTCCTTTATGGTGTCAGAAATGGGAAACATTTTCTTAAAAACAGGAGGGGGAGAGAACGGAATATCTGGTTTATCCCACTCCTTAGTAACAATGTCCGAAATCCTCTTAGGGACCGGAAACACATCAGTGTAAACAGGAACCTCTAAATATTTGTCCATTTTACACAATTTCTCTGGAACTACAATAGGGTCACAATCATCCAGAGTAGCTAAAACCTCCCTGAGCAATAAGCGGAGGTGCTCTAGCTTAAATTTAAATGCCATCATATCTGAATCTGTCTGAGAGAACGTCTTTCCTGAATCAGAAATCTCTCCCTCAGACATTAAATCCCTCATCCCTACTTCAGAACATTGTGAGGTAATATCGGATACGGCTACTAAAGCGTCAGAAGGCTCAGCATTTGTTCTTAACCCAGAGCTACTGCGCTTCCCTTGCAAACCAGGCAGTTTAGATAAAACCTCTGTGAGGGTAGTATTCATAACTGAAGCCATATCTTGCAAGGTGAAAGAATTAGACGTACTAGAAGTACTTGGCATCGCTTGTGCGGGCGTTACTGGTTGAGACACTTGGGGAGAACTAGATGGCAAAACCTGAATTCCTTCTGTCTGAGAATCATCTAATGCCAAACCTTTATAAGTCAAAATATGCTGTTTGCAATTTATAGACATATCAGTACAAGTGGGAAACATTCTAAGAGGGGGTTCCACAATGGCTTCTAAACAAATTGAACAATGAGTTTCCTCAGTGTCAAACATGTTTAACAGACTAGTAATAAAGCAAGCAAGCTTGGAAACACTTTATTTAATGAAAAAACATAATTTATGTAAGAACTTACCTGATAAATTCATTTCTTTCATATTAGCAAGAGTCCATGAGCTAGTGACGTATGGGACACACATTCCCACCAGGAGGGGCAAAGTTTCCCAAACCCCAAAATGCCCACAAACACACCCCTCACCACACCCACAAATCAGTTCAACGAATAGCCAAGAAGTGGGGTGATGAGAAAAAAGTGCGAAGCATAAATATAAGGAATTGGAATAATTGTGCTTTATACAAAAAAATCATAACCACCACAAAAAAGGGTGGGCCTCATGGACTCTTGCTAATATGAAAGAAATGAATTTATCAGGTAAGTTCTTACATAAATTATGTTTTCTTTCATGTAATTAGCAAGAGTCCATGAGCTAGTGACGTATGGGATAATGACTACCCAAGATGTGGATCTTCCACGCAAGAGTCACTAGAGTGGGAGGGATAAAATAAAGACAGCCAATTCCGCTGAAAAAAATCCACACCCAAAAATAAAGTTTAAATCTTATAAAGAAAAAAACTGAAAATATAAGCAGAAGATTCAAACTGAAACAGCTGCCTGAAGTACTTTTCTACCAAAAACAGCTTCAGAAGAAGAAAACACATAAAAATTGTAGAATTTAGTAAAAGTATGCAAAGAAGACCAAGTTGCTGCTTTGCAAATCTGATCAACCGAAGCTTCATTCCTAAACGCCCAGGAAGTAGAAACTGACCTAGTAGAATGAGCTGTAATCCTTTGAGGCGGAGTTTTACCCGACTCGACATAAGCATGATGAATTAAAGATTTCAACCAAGATGCCAAAGAAATGGCAGAGGCCTTCTGACCTTTCCTAGAACCGGAAAAGATAACAAATAGACTAGAAGTCTTTCTGAAATTCTTAGTAGCTTCAACATAATATTTCAAAGCTCTAACTACATCCAAAGAATGCAATGATTTCTCCTTAGAATTCTTAGGATTAGGACATAATGAAGGAACCACAATTTCTCTACTAATGTTGTTAGAATTCACAACCTTAGGTAAAAATGTAAAAGAAGTTCGCAACACCGCCTTATCCTAGTGAAAAATCAGAAAAGGAGACTCACAAGAAAGAGCAGATAATTCAGAAACTCTTCTGGCAGAAGAGATGGCCAAAAGGAACAAAACTTTCCAAGAAAGTAATTTAATGTCCAATGAATGCATAGGTTCAAACGGAGGAGCTTGAATTGCCCCCAGAACCAAATTCAAACTCCAAGGAGGAGAAATTGACTTAATGACAGGTTTTATACGAACCAAAGCTTGTACAAAACAATGAATATCAGGAAGATTAGCAATCTTTCTGTGAAAAAGAACAGAAAGAGCAGAGATTTGTCCTTTCAAGGAACTTGCGGACAAACCTTTATCCAAACCATCCTGAAGAAACTGTAAAAGTCTCGGAATTCTAAAAGAATGCCAAGAAAAATGATGAGAAAGACACCAAGAAATATAAGTCTTCCAGACTCTATAATATATCTCCCTAGATACGGATTTACGAGCCTGTAACATAGTATTAATCACAGAGTCAGAGAAACCTATTTGACTAAGAATCAAGCGTTCAATCTCCACACCTTTAAATTTAAGGATTTGAGATCCTGATGGAAAAAAGGACCTTGCGACAGAAGGTCTGGTCTTAACGGAAGAGTCCATGGTTGGCAAGAGGCCATCCGGACAAGATCCGCATACCAAAACCTGTGAGGCCATGCTGGAGCTACCAGCAGAACAAATGAGCAATCCTTCAGAATCTTGGAGATTACTCTTGGAAGAAGAACCAGAGGCGGAAAGATATAGGCAGGATGATACTTCCAAGGAAGTGACAATGCATCCACTGCTTCCGCTTGAGGATCCCTGGATCTGGACAGATACCTGGGAAGTTTCTTGTTTAGATGAGAGGCCATCAGATCTATTTCTGGAAGTCCCCACATTTGAACAATCTGAAGAAATACCTCTGGGTGAAGAGACCATTCGCCCGGATGTAACGTTTGGCGACTGAGATAATCCGCTTCCCAATTGTCTATACCTGGGAATTGAACCGCAGAAACTAGACAGGAGCTGGATTCCGCCCATACCAGAATTCGAGATACTTCTTTCATAGCCAGAGGACTGTGAGTCCCTCCTTGATGATTGATGTATGCCACAGTTGTGACATTGTCTGTCTGAAAACAAATGAACGATTCTCTCTTTAGAAGAGGCCATGACTGAAGAGCTCTGAAAATTGCACGGAGTTCCAAAATATTGATCGGTAATCTCACCTCCTGAGATTCACAAACCCCTTGTGCTGTCAGAGACCCCCACACAGCTCCCCAACCTGTGAGACTTGCATCTGTTGAAATTACAGTCCAGGTCGGAAGAACAAAAGAAGCCCCCTGAACTAAATGATGGTGATCTGTCCACCACGTCAGAGAGTGTCGTACAATCGGTTTTAAAGATATTAATTGAGATATCTTTGTGTAATCCCTGCACCACTGGTTCAGCATACAGATCTGAAGAGGTCGCATGTGAAAACGAGCAAAGGGGATCGCGTCCGATGCAGCAGTCATAAGACCTAGAATTTCCATGCATAAGGCTACCGAAGGGAATGATTGTGACTGAAGGTTTCGACAAGCTGATATCAATTTTAGACGTCTCTTGTCTGTCAAAGACAGAGTCATGGACACTGAATCTATCTGGAAACCTAAAAAGGTTACCCTTGTCTGAGGAATCAATGAACTTTTTGGTAAATTGATCCTCCAACCATGATCTTGAAGAAACAACACAAGTCGATTCGTATGAGATTCTGCTAAATGTGAAGACTGAGCAAGTACCAAGATATCGTCAAAATAAGGAAATACCACAATACCCTGTTCTCTGATTACAGACAGAAGGGCACCGAGAACCTTTGTAAAAATTCTTGGAGCTGTTGCTAGGCCAAACGGTAGAGCCACAAACTGGTAATGCTTGTCTAGGAAAGAGAATCTCAGAAACTGATAGTGATCTGGATGAATCGGAATATGCAGATATGCATCCTGTAAATCTATTGTAGACATATAATGCCCTTGCTGAACAAAAGGCAGGATAGTCCTTACAGTTACCATTTTGAATGTTGGTATCCTTACATAACGATTCAATATTTTTAGATCCAGAACTGGTCTGAAGGAATTCTCCTTCTTTGGTACAATGAAGAGATTTGAATAAAACCTCAGCCCCTGTTCCAGAACTGGAACTGGCATAATTACTCCAGCCAACTCTAGATCTGAAACACAATTCAGAAATGCTTGAGCCTTCGCTGGGTTTACTGGGACACGGGAAAGAAAAAATCTCTTTGCAGGAGGCCTTATCTTGAAGCCAATTCTGTACCCTTCTGAAACAATGTTCTGAATCCAAAGATTGTGAACGGAATTGATCCAAATTTCTTTGAAAAAACGTAATCTGCCCCCTACCAGCTGAGCTGGAATGAGGGCCGCACCTTCATGTGGACTTAGGAGCTGGCTTTGGTTTTCTAAAAGGCTTGGATTTATTCCATACTGGAGATGGTTTCCAAACTGATACCGCTCCTGAGGATGAAGGATCAGGCTTTTGTTCCTTGTTGTGACAAAAGGAACGAAAATGATTATTAGACCTAAATTTACCTTTAGATTTTTTATCCTGTGGTAAAAAAGTTCCTTTCCCTCCAGTAACAGTTGAGATAATAGAATCCAACTGAGAACCAAATAATTTATTACCCTGGAAAGAAAGGGAAAGCAGAGTAGACTTAGAAGACATATCAGCATTCCAAGTTTTAAGCCATAAAGCTCTTCTAGCTAAAATAGCTAGAGACATATACCTGACATCAACTCTAATGATATCAAAGATGGCATCACAAATAAAATTATTAGCATGTTGAAGAAGATTAATAATGCTATGAGAATTATGATCTGTTACTTGTTGCGCTAAAGCTTCTAACCAAAAAGTTGAAGCTGCAGCAACATCCGCTAAAGATATAGCAGGTCTAAGAAGATTACCTGAACACAAGTAAGCTTTTCTTAGAAAGGATTCAATTTTCCTATCTAAAGGATCCTTAAAGGAAGTACCATCTGCCGTAGGAATAGTAGTACGCTTAGCAAGAGTAGAGACAGCCCCATCAACCTTAGGGATTTTGTCCCAAAACTCTAATCTGTCAGATGGCACAGGATATAATTGCTTAAAACGTTTAGAAGGAGTAAATGAATTACCCAAATTATTCCATTCCCTGGAAATTACTTCAGAAATAGCATCAGGGACAGGAAAAAGTTCTGGAATAACTACAGGAGATTTAAAAACCTTATCTAAACGTTTAGATTTAGTATTAAGAGGACTAGAATCCTCTATTTCTAATGCAATTAGGACTTCTTTAAGTAAAGAACGAAAAAATTCCATTTTAAATAAATATGAAGATTTATCAGCATCAACCTCTGAGACAGAATCCTCTGAACCAGAAGAACCATTATCAGAATCAGAATGATGATGTTCATTTAAAAATTCATCTGAAAAATGAGAAGTTTTAAAAGACTTTTTACGTTTACTAGAAGGAGGAATAACAGACATAGCCTTCTTAATGGATTTAGAAACAAAATCTCTTATGTCATCAGGAACACTCTGAGCATTAGATGTTGACGGAACAGCAACAGGTAATGTAACAGTACTAAAGGAAATATTATCTGCATTAACAAGTTTGTCATGACAATCAGTACAAACAACAGCTGGAGGAACAGATACCATAAGTTTACAGCAGATACACTTAGCTTTGGTAGATCCAGCACCAGGCAGCGATTTTCCAGAAGTATCTTCTGACTCAGTGTTAACGTGGGACATCTTGCAATATGTAATAGAAAAAACAACATATAAAGCAAAATTGATCAAATTCCTTAAATGACAGTTTCAGGAATGGGAAAAAATGCCAGTGAACAAGCTTCTAGCAACCAGAAGCAATAAATAATGAGACTTAAATAATGTGGAGACAAAAGTGACGCCCATATTTTTTTAGCGCCAAAAAAGACGCCCACATTATTTGGCGCCTAAATGCTTTTGGCGCCAAAAATGATGCCACATCCGGAACGCCGACACTTTTGGCGCAAAAAACGTCAAAAATGACGCAACTTCCGGCGACACGTATGACGCCGGAAACAGAAATTTTTTTTGCGCCAAAAAAGTCAGCGCCAAGAATGACGCAATAAAATGAAGCATTTTCAGCCCCCGCGAGCCTAACAGCCCACAGGGAAAAAAGTCAAATTTTAAGGTAAGAAAAAATTGATTTATTCATATGCATTATCCCAAATATGAAACTGACTGTCTGAAATAAGGAACGTTGAACATCCTGAGTCAAGGCAAATAAATGTTTGAATACATATATTTAGAACTTTATAAAAAAGTGCCCAACCATAGCTTAGAGTGTCACAGAAAATAAGACTTACTTACCCCAGGACACTCATCTACAAGTTTGTAGAAAGCCAAACCAGTACTGAAACGAAAATCAGTAGAGGTAATGGTATATATAAGAGTATATCGTCGATCTGAAAAGGGAGGTAAGAGATGAATCTCTACGACCGATAACAGAGAACCTATGAAATAGACCCCGTAGAAGGAGATCATTGAATTCAAATAGGCAATACTCTCCTCACATCCCTCTGACATTCACTGCACGCTGAGAGGAAAACCGGGCTCCAACCTGCTGCGGAGCGCATATCAACGTAGAATCTAGCACAAACTTACTTCACCACCTCCATAGGAGGCAAAGTTTGTAAAACTGATTTGTGGGTGTGGTGAGGGGTGTGTTTGTGGGCATTTTGGGGTTTGGGAAACTTTGCCCCTCCTGGTGGGAATGTGTGTCCCATACGTCACTAGCTCATGGACTCTTGCTAATTACATGAAAGAAAAACACAATTTGCAAAAACGGTACTGTGCCTTTAAGAGAAAAAAAGGCATACACAAACTGCAAAACAGGTTAAAATTGCTTCAATTTTTCTGAAATTTTAACAGTGTACCCACTAAGCTTTAGAAGGATTGCACCACAAGTTAAAGGGACATTAAACACTAAACACATGCTAGATAGAATGATACATTCAAAGAAAAGATTAGTCCATGAGTAACATGTAGATGTATTTTTTAAACTTCTATTAGTTGTTTAAAAAGTGACAAAATAAGTGTAAAGTTTTAGTGCCTATAAAACACTGGGAGCTTCCATGTTGTAACTTGTGTTACCTTCTCTGTTGTGGCCAATTAGAGACAGTTATAAATAGGTCACTAGAGTGTGCAGCCAATGGTTGTACTGGATTTAACAGAGTTCTGCACTTCTATTTCTAACAGGAACTGAAAAGCTCACAATTTCAGAATGGAATTACAGGCAAAGAGGACAAAATAAATAATGAAAGTATATTGCAGAGCTGTTTTATATATACAATTTATCATTTTATATTACCATCTCAAAGTGTTTAATGTCCCTTTAATAAGCAATAAACCCCCAAATGAAAAAAACGGATTGAAAAATGTCTTGAAAAATGTCTAAAACCGGTTAAACACCCCTATAAGCACCTTGCCACAGCTCTGCTGTGGCCCTACCTGCCCTTAGGAACGATAATATGGGGTTAAAGCTTCAAATAGGCCCTCAGAAGATCATCAGGACCTCAGGAGAAGTTGCTTGCTGCTTGTCTGTATAACTAAATGCGCAACTGAGGCGTGAAAATAGGCCCCGCCCACCTCACTCGATGTTACTGGGGCCTACTCAAATCTAACAAACTTAGTTTGAAAACCATGTGGGTTATAACAAACCCAAAATAAGCCAAATGACCCCTCAAGCAAACGTCCCATAAACATAACGTTACTCCCAGAACACACAAATGTTTGTACCAATTTTACATAAACAAACTGAGTGCCCAAATTTTTTTTAGCCCTTTATGCAAGCTAGTAAAACCTCATTCATACTAGGATTACTGCTTACCCTTCCCCTAATGGGGATACTGTCAGCCTTTCTGAGTTAACACAGTCTCTGCAGAAAAAATGACTGAACATACCTCATTGCTGCATAGCAAGAAACCGTTCCTCACACTGAAGTTTTCCTATACTCCTCAGCTCATGTGGGAACAGCAGTGGACCTTAGTTACAAATGCTAAGATCATCATCCTCCAGGCAGAAATCTTCATCTATGTCCTGCCTGAGAGCAAATAGTACAACACCGGTACCATTTAAAAATAACAAACTCTTGATTGAAGATGAAATAAAAACTAACAGTTTAACACCTCTTCTCTTTACTATTCCTGCTTAGAGCGAGCAAAGAGAATGACTGGAGGGTGGAGTTAAGGGGGGAGCTATATAGACAGCTCTGTTGTGGTGCTCTCTCAGGAAGGACAATATCCCACAAGTTAGGATGAATCCGTGGACTCGGTACATCATGCAAAAGAAAAGTGTGTAATACACCCAGGTGAAAAACCCCAAGTTTGAGAACACAGAGTCCATAACAGGACGACACAGAGGGTACTTGCGAGGAGGAAGAAGCAATCAAGCAAGAAACAGACCGCAAAAGCAACCCCCAGATAGAGGTCACGCTCTAGGCAACCTAAGTCGCCGGACCTACACACAGGTCCCTAAAAAGGTGAACACAAAACCTCAATCAAGCCCCCCGAGAAGGGGAGTATACCCTTTAGAACCCGAAGGCAGAGTAAACCCTCTTCTGAAATCAATGGAGCAAGTTGAAGGAAAATCTATACCCTAGCAGGCTGAGCTAACAGGATAGACTAAACAAGGCTCACACATCCAGAGGAGACTGTGACCTGAACACAGCGCCTTAGACCGCTCGGCCATCCTGACCTGCAGACCCACACCCAGCTGGACCAACCCAGCCTCAGGGATCCAAGACAGGGGAACAAAAGAATCCCAAAACAGGTACAGGAACGAGCATAAGGATAGCACAGCCATCCCCACAGAGTACAAGTACAACCCAACTCTGAAAACAGACAAGGCCATAGACCTAAGGATCTATCATAATAAAGGCCCAATAAGTCTGACTTGGAGCCAGCAAGACCCCAGGGGGAATCAATCCCACCTTTCTGTCTCCCATCCAGAAGCCCCAAGCAAGGACTCTCCATAGGAGATCGTACAATAGGATAATTCGATCCACAAAGGAGTACCAATAGGACTCCAGCTCCTGTCCAAAAGGACCACAGGAACTACAAATACCCTGCCACAGTAAGATCTGTAAACCCAGCTAGCCATGTAAGCTATGCAGGGACAAAACACTTAGGATAGAGTAAGAACCAACGTCGGACAGCCCATCAAGATGACTAGGACCAACATGACATCTAGGAAAGAAGGACCTCCTATAACTTGCAAATACAAGAAACCAGCCTCTAACAAGAAGTAAGTAAACTTGGTACCCAAACAGGACCAGACTGTTGACAAGGATACAACATGTCTGATATAAACCTCAAAAGAACAGAGTGACTAGTACCCAACCAGGACCAGCCTGCAAACCAGGGTATAATGAACTGTTCAAGAGCTTAACTGAAAGTCCCAACCCCTAACAGGGCTAGACTAAACAAACGACAGACAAATAAGCTCTAAGGCTTAAAGGGACATTAAACCCAAGATTTTTCTTTCATGATTCAGATAGAGAATACAATTTTAAACAACTTTCTAATTTACTTCTATTATCTAATTTTCTTAATTCTCTTGATATTCTTTCCTGAAAAGCATATCTAGATAGGCTCAGTAGCTGCTAATTGGTAGCTGCACATAGATGCCTCATGTGATTGGCTGACCCATGTGCATTGCTATTTCTTCAACAAAGGATATCTAAATGAAGAAGCAAATTAGATAATAGAAGTAAATTGTAATGTTGTTTAAAAATGTATTCTCTGTCTGAATCATGAAAGAAAAATGTTGTGTTTAATGTTCCTTTAAACATTGTCTTAACATTCTTTTTTTTTTTTGTGTGTGACTTCTGCCGGAAGCAACAACCATCGCGACCATACAATCGCTAGTATCCAAATCCCAGAGAAGAAAATAATTTCCAAAAGATTATAACAGTCTCGAGCTCCGGAAATAAAAGAAACATATCCTAACCGGATCAAAATAAAGTAGGCAGCACCCGCAGGCGAAACGCCAAAGGAATAGAAACACTAACAGGGCCAGCCTGTAAGAGACATGATTCCTCAAGAGCTCAGAACTGGGATCAGATACACAAAGACAATCAGGAGGATTGACATCCCTCCCCTCGTCTAGTGCTGTTCACCATCAGAATCAGAAGACTGAGGATCTGGAGGCAAATGAAGACTAAAATCCTCCCAAGCCTCCAGTACCTGCCACAGCAAAACACGCAGGCGTGTCAGATTGACTCGAAAGGCAAAACCCATCTCCGGCGGCGCATCTGAAGGCCCCAATCCAGCCAGCTGTCCCCCTGAAGACTCAGAAGGAACCGCTCCACCAGAGGAAGGACCCGTCAGGAAAAGAAGGACACTGATAAGCTCTCGGCTGGCGGCCCACAAGAAGCTGTAAATGTGCCAGCGCCACTCATATGGCCATGTGCAACCGAGTAGCAACCTCTGGTGGAAAGAAACCTTCTGGAGAAGGGGTAACGGAATTCGGGACAACTGCTTGCGTAGGAACAGAAAATTCCAGGGAACGCGCCTCACGGGACACAGAATCCTCAAAGGCGGACGGCTCAGCGGTCTCCAATCTCTCCCCAGAGGAAGGAAACATAATTTATGTAAGAACTTACCTGATAAATTAATTTCTTTTATATTGGCAAGAGTCCATGAGCTAGTGACATATGGGATATACAATCCTACCAAGAGGGGCAAAGTTTTTCAAACCTCAAAATGCCTATAAATACACCCCTCACCACACCCACAATTCAGTTTAACAAATAACCAAGTAGTGGGGTGATAAAGAAAGGAGTAAAAAGCATCAACAAAGGAATTTGGAAATAATTGTACTTTATACAAACAAATCATAACCACCATAAAAAGGGGTGGGCCTCATGGACTCTTGCCAATATGAAAGAAATTAATTTATCAGGTAAGTTCTTACATAAATTATGTTTTCTTTCATGTAATTGGCAAGAGTCCATGAGCTAGTGACGTATGGGATAGCAATACCCAAGAAGTGGAACTCCACGCAAAAGTCACTAGAGAGGGAGGGACAAAATAAAAACAGCCATTTTGCTGAAAAAAAATAATCCACAACCCAAATATAGGTTTATTCTCATAAATAAAAGGAAAAACTTAAATCATAAGCAGAAGAATCAAACTGAAACAGCTGCCTGAAGAACTTTTCTACCAAAAACTGCTTCCAAAGAAACAAATACATCAAAATGATAGAATTTAGTAAATGTATGCAAAGAAGACCAAGTTGCTGCTTCGCAAATCTGATCAACTGAAGCTTCATTCTTAAAAGCCCAAGAAGTGGAAACTGATCTAGTAGAATGAGCTGTAATACTCTGAGGCGGGGCTTTACCCGACTGCAAATAAGCTTGATGAATCAAAAGCTTTAACCACAATGCCAAAGAAACGGCAGAAACCTTCTGACCTTTTCTGGAACCAGAAAAGATAACTAATAGACTAGAAGTCTTCCTGAAATCTTTAGTAGCTTCAACATAATATTTCAGAGCTCTCACCACATCCAATGAATGTAAAGATCTCTCCAAAGAATTCTTAGGATTAGGACACAAAGAAGGGACACTAATTTCTCTATTAATGTTGTAAGAATTCACAACCTTAGGGAAGAATTTAAATGAAGTCAGCAAAACTGCCTTATCCTGCTGAAAAATCAGAAAAGGAGATTCACAAGAGAGTGCAGATAATTCAGAAACTTTTCAAGCCGAAGAGATGGCCAAAAGGAACAACACTTTCCAAGAAAGTAGTCAAAACCTGTGAGGCCATGCTGGAGCCACCAGCAACAAAAACGATTGTTCCATGATGATTTTGGAGATCACTCTTGGAAGAACTAGAGACTGGAAAATATAAGCAGGTTGATAACACCAAGGAAGTGTCAACGCATCCACTGCTTCCGCCTGAGGATCCTTGGACCTGGACAGGTATCTGGGAAGTTTCTTGTTTAGATGAAATGCCATCAGATCTATTTCTGGAAGACCCCACATCTGAACAATTTGAGAAAACACATATGGGTGGAGAGACCACTCTCCCGGATGTAAAGTCTGACGACTGAAATAATCTGCTTCCCAATTGTCTATACCTGGGATATGAACCGCAGAAATTAGACAGGAGCTGGATTCCGCCCAAACAAGTATCCAAGATACTTCTTTCATAGCTTGAGGACTGTGAGTCCCACCCTGATGATTGACGTATGTCACAGTTGTGACATTGTCTATATGAAAACAAATGAACGGTTCACTCTTCAATAGAGGCCAAAATTGAAGAGCCCTGAGAATCGCACAGAGTTCCAAAATATTTATTGGTAATCTCGCCTCTTGAGATTTCAAAACCCCTTGTGCTGTTAGAGATCCCCAAACAGCTCCCCAACCTGAAAGACTCGCATCTGTTGTGATCACAGTACAGGTTGGACGAACGAAAGAGGCCCCTAGAACAAAACGATGGTGATCTAACCACCAAGTCAGGGAGAGTCGAACATTGGGATTTAAGGATATTAATTGTGATATCCTTGAATAATCCCTGCACCATTGGTTCAGCATACAAAGCTGGAGAGGTCTCATATGAAAACGAGCAAACGGGATCGCGTCCGATGCTGCAGTCTTGAGACCTAAAAATTCCATGAACATAGCTACTGAAGGGAATGACAGACTGAAGGTTCAGACAGGCTGCAACCAATTTCAAACATCTCTTGTCTGTTAGAGACAAAGTCATGGGCACTGAATCTATCAAAAGGTTACCCTTGTCTGAGGAATCAAAGAACTTTTTGGTAAATTGATCCTCCAACCATGTCTTCGAAGAAACACTAGTTGATTCGTGTGAGATTATGCAGAACATAAAGACTGAGCAAGTACCAAGATATCGTCCAAATAAGGAAACACCGCAATACCCCGCTCTCTGATTACAGAGAGTAGGGCACCGAGAACCTTTGAAAAGATTCTTGGAGCTGTCGCTAGGCCAAAAGGAAGAGCAACAAATTGGTAATGCTTGTCTAGAAAAGAAAATCTCAGGAACTGATAGTGATCTGGATGAATCGGAATATGAAGATATGCCTCCTGTAAGTCTATTGTGGGCATATAATGTCCTTGCTGAACAAAAGGCAGAATAGTCCTTATAGTCACCATTTTGAAAGTTGGTACTCTTACATATCGATTCAAAATATTTAGATCCAAAATTGGTCTGAATGAATTTTCTTTCTTTGGGACAATGAATAGATTTGAATAAAACCCCAGAGCCTGTTCCTGAAACAGAACTGGCATGATTACCCCTAATAACTCCAGGTCTAAAACACTTCAGGAAAGCCTGAGCCTTTACTGGGTTTGCAGGGATGCGTGAGAGAAAAAAATATTTTTCTCTTACTCTGAATCGTATTCTATACCCTGAGAGACAATACTCTGAATCCATTGATTTTGGACCGAATTGGTCCAAACATCTTTGAAAAATCTTAATCTGCCCCCTACTAGCTGAGCTGGAATGAGGGCCACACCTTCATGCGGACTTGGGGGCTGGCTTTGATCTCTTAAATGGCTTGGATTTATTCCAATTCGAGGAAGGCTTCCAACTGGAAACAGATTCCTTGGGGGAGGGATTAGGTTTCTGTTCCTTATTTTGTCGAAAGGAACGAAAACGGTTAGAAGCTTTAGATTTACCCTTAGGTCTTTTATCCTGAGGCAAAAAAACTCCCTTCCACCCAGTGACAGTTGAAATTATTGAATCCAACTGAGAACCAAATAACTTATTACCTTGGAAAGAAAGAGATAGCAATCTGGACTTAGAAGTTATGTCAGCATTCCACAATTTAAGCAACAAAGCTCTTCTAGCTAAAATAGCTAAAGACATAGATTTAACATCAATTTTGACGATATCAAAAATGGCATCACAAATAGAATTATTAGCATGTTGAATCAAAGTTAACAATGCTAGACAAATCATGATCCAATACTTGTTGCGCTAAAGTTTCCAACCAAAAAGTTGAAGCAGCTGCAACATCAACCAAATAAATTGAAGGCCTGAGAAGATGACCTGAATATAAATAGGCTTTCCTTAGATAAGATTCAAGTTTCCTATCTAAAGGATCTTTAAAAGAAGTACTATCTTCCGTAGGAATAGTAGTACGTTTAGCAAGAGTAGAGATAGCCCCATCAACTTTGGGGATCTTTTCCCAAAACTCTAAAGTAACTGCTGGCAAAGGATACAATTTTTTAAACCTTGAAGAAGGAATAAAAGAAGTACCAGGCCTATTCCATTCCTTAGAAATCATATCAGAAATAGCATCAGGAACTGGAAAAACCTCTGGAATAACCACAGGAGGTTTATAAACAGAATTTAAACGTTTACTAGTTTTAATATCAAGAGGACTAGTTACCTCCATATCCAATGTAATCAACACTTCTTTTAACAAAGAACGAATATACTCCATTTTAAATAAATAAGAAGATTTGTCAGTGTCAATATCTGAGGCAGGATTTTCTGAACCAGATAGATCCCCATCAGAGAAGGATAATTCAGCATGTTGCTGGTAATTTGAAATTTCATCAACTTTATGAGAAGTTTTAAAAGACCTTTTACGTTTATTAGAAGGCGGGATGGCAGACAAAGCCTTCTGAATAGAATCAGAAATAAATTCTTTTAAATTTACAGGTATATCTTGTACATTAGATGTTGAGGGGACAGCAGCAGGTAATGAACTACTACTGATTGATACATTCTCTGCATGGAAAAGTTTATCATGGCAACTATTACAAACCACAGCAGGAAATATAACCTCCACAAGTTTACAACAAATGCACTTAGCTCTGGTAGAACTGCTATGCAGCAGGGTTCCAACAGTGATTTCTGAGACAGGATCAGATTAAGACATCAAAAGACACCCATCCACATATAGCAGATAGCCAAACCAGTACTGAAACGTTTATCAGTAGAGGTAATGGAATATGAGAGTATATCGTCGATCTGAAAAGGGAGGTAGGAGATGAATCTCCACGACCCATAACAGAGAACCTATGAAATAGATCTCCCGTGAGGAAAACCATTGCATTCAATAGGTGATACTCTCTTCACATCCCTCTGACATTCACTGTACTCAGAGGAATCGTGCTTCAAAAAATGCTGAGAAGCGCATATCAACATAGAAATCTTAGCACAAACTTACTTCACCACCTCCATAGGAGGCAAAGTTTGTAAAACTGAATTGTGGGTGTGGTGAGGGGGGAATTTATAGGCATTTTGAGGTTTGGGAAACTTTGCCCCTCCTGGTAGGATTGTATATCCCATACGTCACTAGCTTATGGACTCTTGCCAATTACATGAAAGAAAAAAGCACTCTATTACAGCATACAGAACATAAATGATTGGGTTGGATTACCCGGGCCTCCATACAATCTAAGCAGGAGACAGAATCTGAGTCAGAAAAATCCCCCTCTGAAAAATCAGAATCCTCCATAACTTGACCAGACAAATTTAGACAAATATAACTGGCACCTCACGCCCCCTAATGGCTGGGGCACTCACCACCTCCTATGACCAAGACAAGCAGAGAAACAGTTCCTCTCCACCGCCACGATACAAAATGGAGAATGAAAACGTGACCATGCCCGGTCACGAGGTGCGACATGTAGGCCAAAGAAAGTGCGCCAGTCCACAAGAACTGCGTAGCTCGACATGTAGGCCAAACAAAAGCATGCAAACATGATTAAAGTCCCCCACTGCTCAATAACCCCCCTCAGAAGATATTAACCCTTGATTCCATAAAGGAGTCCCACTGATGCCCTTTCTTCTATTATATACATTACATCCACAATGAAAGTTAAATGAAACGATCTTGCCGGAATCTATGCCGTGGAACAGTAACACGGTCCTTCAAGTTTGACAGATAGTAGCGTCACTTCTGACATGGACTTGAGTGAAGAAAGCAGGCAGCGAAACTCGTCAACGCTGATTGCTTATGGAGCTGTTAATATGAGTCGTGATGGTTTTCGCAGAATGACTTTCCCTGCATCTCCGGACCCTAACTTTCATCCATGCTCTCACAGAGGCTGACAGGACTACTTAAAACTCCAGTCCCATTTGAAGAGTACTATCTCCATAAAAGACAACTCCGTAAACTTCTGACACTTCTCTGCCAACCTCCTGTGATGAAAGGCAAAGAATGACTGGGGGATGAGGGAAGTGGGGGAGGTATTTAAGCCTTTGGCTGGGGTGTCTTTGCCTCCTCCTGGTGGCCAGGTTCTGTATTTCCCAAAAGTAATGAATGCTGTGAACTCTCCCTGTTTAAGAAGAAAATTTATTTATCAGGTAAGTTCTTACCTAAATTGTTTTCTTTCTAAAAACAAAAAAAAAAAAAATGATGCTTACCTGATAAATTTATTTCTTGACACGATGAGTCCACGTTTCATCTACAGCAAGAGGCGGCAAAGAGCACCACAGCAAACCTGTTAAATATCACCTCCCTTCCCTCCAACCCCAGTTATTCAACCAAAGTAAAGGAGAGAAAGGAAGCAACAAGGTGCTGAGGTGTCTGAATTTTATAACATACCAACAACCTGTCTTAAAAAACAGGGCGGGCAGTGGACTCATCGTGTCAAGAAATAAATTTATCAGGTAAGCATAAATTTTGTTCTCTTTCCAATGACACGATGAGTCCACGGATCATTTAATTACTATTGGGAATCAATACCCAAGCTAGAGTACACAAATAAGAGAAGGACAAATAAGAGAAGGACAAGGCAGGGAACCTAAACGGAAGTCACCACTGCTTAAAGAACCTTTCTCCCAAAAGCGGCCTCAGCCGAGGCAAAAGTGTCAAATTTATAGAATTTTGAAAAAGTGTGGAGAGGACCAAGTTGGAGCCTTGCAAATCTGTTCCACAGAAGCTTCATTTTTGAATGCCCAGGAAGAGGAAACAGCCCTCGTAGAATCAGCCGTAACTCACTCTCTCAGGAGGCTGCTGTCCAGCAGTTTCATAGGCAAAGTGAATGATACTCTTCAGCCACAAAGAAAGAAGTAGCCATAGCTTTCTGTCCCTTACGTTTCCCAGAGAATACCACAAACAGAGCAGAAGACTGACGAAAATCCTTAGTTGCCTGTAAATAGAATTTTAATGCATGCACCACGTCCAGATTGTGCAAAAGGAAGGAACAACAATCTCCTGATTAATGTTCCAGTCTGAAACTACTTTAGGGAGAAACCCTAATTTAGTATGCAAAACCACCTTATCTGAATGAAAAATAAGGTAGAGACTCATACTGTAATGCCGAGAGCTCAGACACTCTACGAGCAGATGAAATGGCAACAAGAAACAAAACTTTCCAAGATAACAACTTAATATCTAAGGAGTGCATAGGCTCAAACGGAGCCCCTTGAAGAACCTTAAGAACTAAATTAAGACTCCAGGGAGGAGTAACTGGCTTGAACACAGGCCTGATCCTGACCAAGGCCTGACAAAAACGATTGCATGACTGGGACGTCCGCCAGACGTTTATGTAACAAAATAGACAAGGCAGATATTTGACCCTTTAGGGAACTTGCCGATAAACCCTTCTCCAAACCTTCTTGGAGAAAGGACAGAATTTTAGGAATCCTAACTCTACTCTAAGAGTAGCCCTTGGATTCACACCAATATAGATATTTACGCCATATCTTATGGTAATCTTTCTAGTCACAGGTTTACGAGCCTGAATCATGGTCTCAATGACTGATTCCGAAAATCCACGCTTGGATAAAATTAAGCGTTCAATCTCCAAGCAGTCAGCTTCAGAGAAACTAGATTTGGATGAAGGAAGGGCCCTTGAAGTAGAAGGTCCTTCCTCTACGGAAGTCTCCAAGGTGGAAGAGATGATATGTCCACCAGGTCTGCATACCAAATCCTGTGAGGCCACGCCGCTGCAATGAGGATCACTGATGCCCTCTCCTGCTTGATGCGAACAATGACCCGAGGTAGAAGAGCGAACAGAGGAAATAGGTATGCGAGACTGGAATTCCAAGGTACCGCCAGAGCGTCTATCAGTACAGCCTGAGGGTCCCTTGACTTCGACTCATACCTCGGAAGCTTGCCATTCTGCCGAGATGCCATAAGATCCAATTCCGGCTGACCCCATTTGAGAATCAGGTTGGAAAACACTCCCACTCCCCCGAGTGAAAGGTCTGCCTGCTCAGGAAGTCCGCCTCCCAGTTGTCCTTTCCTGGGATGTGGATCGCCGACAGACAGCAATTGTGGGTCTCCGCCCACTGAATGATATTGGCTACCTCTGTCATGGCCAAGGAACTCAGAGTTCCTCCCTGATGGTTGATATAAGCCACTGAGGTTATATTGTCCGACTGGAACCTGATGAACCGGGCCAAGGCTAACTGAGGCCAGGCGAGCATTGAAGATTGCTCTCAGTTCCAGAATGTTTATTGGAAGAACAGACTCCGACCAAGTCCATGTTCCCTGAGTCTTTAGAGAGCCCCAGACTGATCCCCATCCCAGAAGGCTGGCATCTGTTGTCACAATCACGCAAGAGGGTTTGCGAAAGCAGGTTTCCTGGGAGAGATGATCCCGAGACAACCACCAAAGTAGAGAATCCCTTGTCTCCTGCTCCAGCTGTAATCGCTGAGACAGATCCGCATAATCTCTGTTCCACTGCCTGAGCATGCTTAACTGCAGAGTTCTGAGATGGAAACGGGCGAATGGGATGATGTCCATTGCCGCTACCATCAGCCCGATTACCTCCATGCACTGAGCCACTGATGGCTGAGGAGATGACTGGAGTGCTAGGCAAGAATTGAAAATCTTTGAACTCTGTTCCAAATTCACCTTCCATCCGTGAGACCGCAGGAAAGATAACATTTCCGTGTGTTATCTTGCTTGTTGAAAGGAAGGCGTCTGTACCAGAATGTCGTCCAGATAAGGTGCCACTGCAATGCCCCGCAATCGGAGCACCACCAGCAGGGTTCCCAGAACCTTTGAGAAAATTCTGGGAGTTGTGGCAAGACTGAATGAAAGCCACAAACTGGAAGGGTTTGTCTAGAAATGCAAACCTTAGAAACTTGTGATGGTCCCTGTGGATGGGAACATGCAGGTACGCGTCCTTTAAATCCACCGTTGTCATAAATTGACCCTCTTGGACCAAAGGAAGAATGTAACGAATAGTTTCCATCTTGAAGGACCGCACTCTGAGGAATTTGTTTAGACTCTTGAGATCTAAAATTGGTCTGAAGGTTCCCTACTTTTTGGGAACCACGAACAGATTGGAATAGAACCCCCGACCCCGTTCCTGCATTGGACAAGGAATTATCACTCCCAGGTCGGAGAGGTCGCGAACACAGTGTAAGAACGCCTCTTTTTGTCTGGTCTACAGATAATCTTGAAAGCAGAAACCTGCCCCTGGGAGGAAAGGTCTTTAACTCTAGTTTGTATCCCTGGGACACTATGTCCACCGCCCAGGGATCCTGAACATCTCGAATCCAAGCCTGAGTGAAGAATGAAAAAGTCTGCCCCCCACAAGATCCATCCCGGATCAGGGGCAGGCCCTTCATGCTGCTTTTTTTGAGGTATTTCGTGGATTAATATTCACTTTTTGTTAGCATGTACATAGAATGTAAAATACATATTTTATAAGAAACGTACAAACTACCATGTTGAACAGAAAAGATAAAACGTAACATGTTTTTCATATACATTTTTTCGTTTGATGAATTGTAAGACAACAGCTAAGATTCACGAAAAAATATTACCCACTAGGTTGTCTCTAGTGAAAATGCAAAACTTAAAGTGCAGTAAATAATATGATACCTTGTTTTAATTTATATAATAGCGTAATACTATAACCTCTAGGTCATGGTAAGCTACCTAATAGGGTGATACAATATGATAACCAGCTGTAACTATGAATTATGAGAGGTTACTTTTTTTATATTGCATGTATAAATGGTCATCTTATGATGAAATTTTATTATATGTGGGATTATAACACCTCCCAAGCTAAATAGGGCCACTCTTGTACCCATATAGAGAAGTATAACACAGGGGAGGGTCTCAACTGAAAAAGACGATCACTCTTGGACCACTAAATAAATAGATAAACCTAGATAAATAGGAGGACATAAACCTTATAAACATAGATAAGAAGAAGGACATAAACCTTATATGAAGGAAGTAACTTAAATGTTCTGGCTTATGGATAAACATAGTAACCAACTTATATTATTATAAGACGACCTCTTATGTTTGGTAGTGCGGACTGGTATATCGCCTAAGTGGGAGTGATCCACCAGAAACTGTAAGATGCACCCCTGATTAGGAGACAGATATTGTCAAATGGGTAAGTTTGAAAATGAAAATACATTAAGACCATAAAGGGGCACTTACTATGTAAAAGTAATACCAGATTTAAATTGAAGTCTCCCCATGGCTGGTAAAACAGATAACTAACCAATGTAAGTATCTACAGTTAGTTGCTATATCCCAATACATCAAGGTGAAATAGTGAAGAACTATCATATTAAAATATATTAGAACCATCACCAATACATCACAACATACAGGCATAACTATTATAGCATTTACCTTGACTGAGCAAACCGCTCAAGACCATGTAGTGAAAATCGTGTATAATGATCTGAGCTAACATTTTAAACCATGGTTAACAGTACACTCTTTTTTGTAATTTATTTTTATTGTTAATGATAATACAGGACTTCAATTATCAGAAATACATTAGCATAAACAGACACTTGCAATCATTTGTAAGATTAACATCTGTAGGGGCAAAGAAGATTGTGAAGAAGAAATAAACAAGTTTTATCTTAGACCCGCTCTTTTGTCCTTTTTTCCTTTTCTTCTCGAAAATGTCCAACTTAACAGAACATATCCAGTGTCATAAGTAAATGTATTACACCAAATTGCAATGCTAATACTAAAACCAGTAACACACAGAGGCAAATCAAAAACAAACAGATCGATAGTGATAATAATGACAAACTAGTTAACCCAACTCAATATCATTTAACTTATAACCATCTCTTTTAGATACAATCCCTTTCTGGTGGAAATAGAATAGACAACAATTTATAAAAGCTCTGGTGTCTTGTTTGTGAGATTTTATGTTGCAAATCATACTATTTTCTGAATCTTTCAACTAAGTTAACGTTTCTATACCTCACTTTAATCCTCCTTAGGTTTGTTGTATATATGAGGGACCTGACGAGGATGGTCTCTCTAAACTGAAAAGGGTTTCTTCCCATATAAACCTTGCATTTAAATAAAATTCTAGTTTATTACGGCAAAGATAGCCGTATTTCTCTAGGGAAAATTGTTCCTCTACTTCGTCTAACCACAATTCTCTAGTGGGTATAGTAGGCTTCTTCCATTGGCGTGCTATGAGTCTCCTCGCACTATTAAGGTCTATCTGAAGAGCCAATAGTTTTAAGCGGCAGGTTAGTTTAGGTAGATTGTTAAGTAAGGCCAAACTAGGAGTCAGTGTAAATTCTGCTGATATAAGCTGTTTATAGTGTAGTTCTACTGCTGACCATAAAGGGCGTACTCTGCTACAACTCCACCACATATGTAACATATTGCCATGTTCTCCACATCCTCGCCAGCAAGAGCTAGACGTAGTTGGGTATATGCTATGTAGTCTTGACGGGGCAGATACCACCGGAGAAGTATTTTAAAATTTAATTCCAATATCCTTGGGGATGTAGAGGATTTTTTAACTAACTTAAAAATGTTTTCCCATGTGTTTTGATCTATGTGCTCTGTTAAGTCCATATTCCACTTTAAAGTGTATGGTGGAAGGGTGTTATGAAGGTTATTGATGAGAAGTTTACGTGAGGTTGAGAGTGACCCTTTCGGTGTTGTCCCACTATGACACAACTGTTCAAATGGGGTGAGCTGTCTCAGGAGATCCGACTTAAATGGAGATAGGCCTATTTCAACCATTTGGCAAATCTCCCGTCAAGCAATATGTGTCAGTTTATCCCTCTCTAAAAGTTTACCTGCTTCAGTAAAGTTAAATAAAGGGATTGTGTAATCCCATTCCGTGAGTCTCTTGTAACCCTTGTCAAGTCCACCTACCATTTCAACATTTAGTGCAATAGGGAATAAGGGAGATCTTCTGGTAGATTTATGCGGCCTAGTGGCAATTATGTGATCCCAATTCTTAAAAAGCTGTTTGTGTATATCGAGGAGTTGGCACTGAGGAGGTCTGAGGTCACCCGGGACCCAGCAAAGAGCGTGTACTAGAGGGGCTTTAAATATATGCGAATCTATTGTTACCCACGCTTTATGTTCCTTTTTTCTATGCCAATCTAATACTCTTTGTAATGTCACTGCAAGGTAATATTCCTCTATCCTGGGAAGACCCAAACCTCCATATAGGGTTGGTCTGTGCATTGTATCTCTGTTAATTCTAGGCTTACATCTTCCCCACACGAACATGTTTATACTATTTTGAAGTCGTATACCATCTGGGGATATGTAGTGGTAAAGCTTGTAGTATACAAGTGGTAAAGCTTGTAGTATATACAGGATTCTAGGCAATGTGGTCATCTTTATGGCCTGTATTCGTCCCCACCAGGACAGGGTTTTGTTTGCCCATGATTTAAGATCAGATTGTGTATTGAGAAGTAGTGTATTGTAATTTTTGTCAAAGAGTGTCTTCTGACTAGGGGAAACATGAATTCCTAAATATTTAATCGAGTCTGTTTTTAACCGAAGTGGGCATATTGTAGATAAAGATTTGAATTTGGCGTTTGGAGGTGTAACGTTTAAGATTTCAGATTTATTTTTATTGACGAGGAAGTTGGAAAACCTTCCAAAGCTGTCTAATTCAATAAGTATTTCCGGAATAGTCTCAAGAGGGGAGGTCACAGTAAAGAGCACATCGTCTGCGTACATAGCTATTTTGTATTCCTGCTGATCAAACGATATCCCTTTTATCTTTTGGTTCTTACGTATATGAGATGCAAAAACTTCCACCATCATAACAAATAGAATTGGGGACAAGGGGCATCCCTGTCGCGTACCATTGTATATAGGAAATGTGGATGACAGTATTCCATTTACCTTCACTTTTGCATTCGGGTGTGTATATAAGCTAAAAATTCTATTGATCAATTTAGGGCCAAATCCCATATTTTGTAATGTTATTTTTAAGAATTGCCAATTGGTCCGGTAAAATGCTTTTTCCGCATCTATAGCAATAAGTACTGACTCAATATTGTGATGTTTAACATATTCCATAAGGGTCAAAGCCCTGAGGGTGTGATCTCTAGCTTCTCGACCGGGGACGAAGCCTACTTGGTCTGTATGTATAATATCATTAATAACTAAGTTTATGCGGTTTGCTAAAATTTTCCCTAGTATCTTTAAATCTGTGTTGAGAAGTGAGATTGGGCAGTAACTAGCGGGGTCGTCCAGTGGCTTGTCAGGCTTTATAATTACTGAAATGTGAGCAGATTGGGAGTTTTTTAATAATCGGGAACCTTCATCTAAGGAGTGGAAGACATTTAGAAGGTGGGGGGCTATTATGTTTTTGAAAGTCTTGTAGTATAAATTAGTGTATCCATCAGGACCCGGGCTTTTTCCTGTAGGGTAAGTCATTGATAGCCTTCAGAACTTCTATTAAGGATATAAGTGTCTCTAATTCTACTGATTGCGATTGAGATAGTTTATTTAGGTTAGCTGATACTATGTATGTTGTCATGTCCTGTTCGTGTTCTGGAGTGTCTTCTTTCTCTAAATTGTACAATTGGTGGTAAAAATCCCGGAAAAGTGCAGCTATGGCTTTGCTATCGTGAATGTAATCTCCCTGTGGAGTTTTAAGTCCATGGATATGTGTATGTGATGCTCTATCTCTGAGGGTGTTTGCTAATATTCTTCCCGGCCGATTGCTTTCATAGAAATATTTCTTCTGGAGTTGGAAGGCTTTTCTTTGAGCATCTGAGTAAAGTAAAGTTTTGAGTTCATTTCTTGTTATTGTCAGTGCGCTAAGGGTGGGACGGTCTGCTGGGGATCTCTTATGTTGTAACTCTAGTGTATGTAATTTAGCAGTTAAAGAATTCAGTGAGGAGTCATATGATTTCTTAAGAAATGCCTTGTGTTTAATACATTCTCCCCGAAACACTGCCTTATGAGCGTTCCAGACAAAAAGGGGATGAGTATCTGGTATCGCATTCAGTGAGAAGTATTCTTGTAGAGAGGATGTTAATTTTTGTGTCGTCAGGGGGTGATGCAAAAGGTATGAATCTAGTTTCCATATGAATGGGTGCAATGGGGATTCTGGCCAATTTAACTTCAAGGAGATCAAGAAATGGTCTGGCCACGCTGTGGGGACAATGTCCGTGTCTATTAATAGTGAAAGGCTGGATTGATCTAGGTATAGCTGATCAATTCTTGAGTACATAGACCAGGGGTGTGAGAAAAAGGTGAAGTTGCACTGTGTGGGGTGTTGTATCCTCCATGTATCGACTAGTCCAGAGTGTCTTATGCAGTTATATACTGAATTAGGGGAACGCGGGGATGTTTTGGTATTGGAGGATGTCGTGTCTAAAGCCGGATCCAGAGTAATGTTTAGGTCCCCTCCCATTATTACTGTGCCTTTACGTGTTTCTTGTATCAGAGTCTTTAGTTTATTAAAGAATATGTTCCTATGCGAGTTAGGAGCATATACGTTAATTAGTGTAATTTGTCTGTTGTATATGAGACCTACTATAATAAGAATTCTTCCCTCCTTATCCGATGTAGTATGGAGCAATTTGAAAGGAAATGAGTGGTGGAGGAGAATACCCACTCCATTCTTTTTCTTGTCATGGGAGTTAAAAAAAACCAGTGTAAAGTTTTTATTGGAAAATTTGGGTTAATTTGCTTTGGGGAAATGTGTCTCCTGTACAAAAACTATTGAACTCTTTTGTCTTGCGAACCAATGTAATGCTACAGATCTTTTAGTTGGTGAGTTGAGACCTTTAGTGTTTTGTGAGGTAATTAGAATTGGTTTGGCAGCCATATTTTTATCATGAGATGAGCTGTATGAATAAGATGTGTGTAAGAAATCTTACCAGAGAGTGATGTCGCAATCTGCTGTGAAGACCTACTGCCACCGCATGCTGAAAAAGGATACCATAAGGAAAACTGTATGCCAATTCTGCCTACTAAAAAAAATGTCAACCAATGGGTTAAACAAATTCAAAACAAATCAATAAACAAACACAAAAACAATCAAAGAAGGAACAAAAACTTTTAAACCTATAACAATAATTTCCTAACATTGGAAAACCAAAATCAGGATCAAGGATAGTAAACCTTCTCCTGATAATCAAATGGAAGGGGTGAACAACAGCAGCAAAAAAAGAAAAAAAAAGAAAACCACTGGTGATTCCCCAAGAGAATCGAATCATAGCTATAGTATCTATGGAGAAAGCTCCTGGTCAAAGGCCAGGGCTCCCACTTTAAATGAGTATAACAAGGTGACCGGAGTATTATTATTTTTTATTTTTTTAGTTTGTAACTTTTTAGTACTTTTACAAGAGAGCTTATTAATGTTAACTATCTTGAGAGCAGTGAACAGTACACTCTTTTTTAATTATAACCGGGGCTAATGATAATGAGTTCCCCAAAACATGTCTGCATTATATGTATCCCATAGCAGGGATTACTAACTAAACCCTTTTGAGGATTAATATCTTGTGAATCCTAGGATCAAGCATAAGCCTTTGAACTCCTTCATATATCTAGTTGGGGACAGTCATAAAACCCGGCTTCAATAAATTTTGAATTTATTACCATTTCACTGGCTCACTTAAACAAGCCAGTGGTTAAAGACTTGTGGTATATTATGTGAGGAGCAACCCTACCCCGGTTTTGTTCAAGCCAGCAATTAGGCAAATAAGAATAGCAGCTGATATCAGTAAGCTGTCCAAGGCACACACTATATGTTAAGACTCAGTGTAGTGAGACAGGCAGTATAACATAATAAAATAACAAATGGTGTAGATATAATCTAATGGAGGGCTGTAACATTCGCTTAAGTGAAAGAAACCTCCATGTGTATAGACCTAAAGTTCTGTGTCAGGGAACATTAACTGAAGTTGCATTGAATTATGTATTGATGGATTAACCAATATGAAAGAAATAATAAAGACCATGTGGGCTAGATTAACAGATGATATAAATATTACAGCATGCCTTATATATGAACACAGCCCAAATAGGTAAATATTGGGAGCAACTTCTGACACTAAGAATCCCCCAATGAAGCATGTCATAAATTAAGGCAGTGTCAGCCCCAGGTTCCTGGATCAGAGTCATCAATCCCTCCCGGGATTAGTATTTCCGACCTTAGGGTCATCATTCGTGTAGACAGGAGCAAGAGAGACATCAGAGAGGGGCTTCAATAAAAAAAACTCCTTATCACGGACTGCATTACCCGATCCCAGCCCAGATGACACTGCATGGGCAGCTGAGATAGGTGTCAAGGCTTTTGAAACCTGCACTTCGAGTGTCTGCTCTGTAAGAGTATAAGTCCATGGGCCCTGCATGTGAAAAAGCTCCAAAATTAGAACTGTCGATCTGATGTAGCGAAACGGCTGGAATAATAGGCAGGATCAGCAGCAGCTCACTCTCAGACAGGCCCGGGAGGTGGAATGATTTCGAACTATCAGGTGAGTCGTGAACTCAGCCGCCCCTGGGTCCGACAGCGGGAGCCAACCGCTCCCCCCCGGACACCAGAGGCAACCACCTCACTCCTGCCACAGCAGGATTCTACTGGGCCCAAATGCCAGGACGATAAGACCTGTGCTGCCAGTATCGATTGTCCAGAGCCACACACATGAAGTTTCACTGGGTCCTAGCCACGTTCAGCTTTAACCAAGGGAGATGAGTAAGGAGTAGGGGATGCCAAATAACTCCTCTGTTGGCTTAAATTGGCCGTAGTAAGCTGTGGCATCTCCGTTGCTGGATGTTGAGTCAGACTGGTAGTCTATCTTCTGGAGGCCGTCCTCACTGAATTCATGAGGTCATCAAAATTGTGGTCTAGTTTTCGATTGAGATCTTGTAGGAGAGCCCGTAGGAGCATAAGGGAGTCCTCCATGATATATAGCTTGGTGGATGTCCATTAACAGCAGATCTAATGCTGCTCTGCCCGGGTTACTGGGGGGGGGGCGAGTTGGGAATACGAGAGTATGCCCCAACAGGCTAGATCAAATCCCAGACAACGTAAGTAGGTAATCTGCGCTTCAGTTGATCTAGCAATAGATAGTATATAAGGATCTTGTATGCTTGAGGTATGATGAAGCAAATCTAAGATAATCGATAGATTAAAAAAATCTGGTCTGGGAGCTTCATATTTTGCAACCAGCCATGGCCGTTTCCTAGCCACGCCCCCCCTTCCTGCTGCTTTTGATTCAATAGCAGGCTTCTTGGATTGTTTTCCCTTGTTCTTGAAAAAAGAAAGGGTATGATGGCACCACTTAATATAAGTAATGAGAGTCTCTTCACCATCCAAACTAGGTCAAGTTGGCCTTAAGGTACAGCATATAATTGTGGTGTGGTGCTAAGTATCATAAGCTACATTTAACTTATATTCAATAAAGAACATTGAACAAAAAGGATACTAAAAAAGCACTCATAAGGACTCTGGAATAAATTTATGTTGAGGAACTAAAGATCACACAAGTTAAAAATAGATCTTTATTAGAACATATTTAAAAATGGGTGTGATTAAAACTAAAATGCCAGCAGGTAATTGTTACAGTTGGATAACTGATTTAGTGTGGGTGGGTGCTACAAGTCTGACGAATAGGTTCCCAGTAGTGGACACAATTATTGTCTTAATTCCAAATGGTATTAATATAGATATTACTGTATCAACAACATTGATGTGATCACCTGTTTGTCAACTATAACATATTATTTGAAAATCAAAATAAATATTTGCACAGTGAGTATTGGTGCTCATTGGGTTATAAGATTATTCTAGAACTGTAGTACCATCAGTTCCCAAACTTATAAATTATAGTAGCACCACTGATGCAAATTATTCTTATAATAACAATTGTTGAAAGACTTTCATATGGTTTTTATTAAAGCTTAGAATATCTATAAATATCGGTCTCCTAAATTGTGCTGGATAAATGCTACAAATGTAGCTCTATGTAATAAGATACACTGAGTTATTATAATAGTATTTACAAAACTGTTATACAAATTATAACATTATATATGAAATAATCAGTAATCTGTTATATGATTCAATACCACAAGTAAACAGCTCAATTGTCAGTATTAGGTGTTAGAGCTAAGTATGCGCTACAATTATGAATACACCAGCAGAACTCAGTAATTACATAATCTTAGGATTGTTTTTACATTCTGAGTATCTAGAGGAATCTCAAAAAGTAAATTTATGCTTACCTGATAAATTAATTTCTTCTATGGTAAGACGAGTCCACGGATTCATCCTTTACTGGGATATTATCCTCCTGCTAACAGGAAGTGGCAAAGAGCACCACAGCAGAGCTGTCTATATAGCTCCTCCCTTAGCTCCACCCCCCAGTCATTCGACCGAAGGTACAGGAAGAAAAAGGAGAAACTACAAGGTGCAGAGGTGACTGAGTTTAAATCAAAAAATATAATCTGTCTTAAAATGACAGGGCGGGCCATGGACTCGTCGTACCATAGAAGAAATTAATTTATCAGGTAAGCATAAATTTACTTTTCTTCTATAAGGTAAGACGAGTCCACGGATTCATCCTTTACTTGTGGGATACAATACCAAAGCTACAGGACACGGATGAACGGGAGGGACAAGACAGATGGTTAAACAGAAGGCACCACTGCTTGAAGAACCTTTCTCCCAAAAATAGCCTCCGAAGAAGCAAAAGTATCAATTTTTTAAAATTTGGAAAAGGTATGAAGCGAAGACCAAGTGACAGCCTTACAAATCTGTTCAACAGAAGCATCATTTTTAAAAGCCCATGTGGAAGCCATTGCTCTAGTAGAGTGAGCTGTAATTCTTTCAGGAGGCTGCTGTCCAGCAGTCTCGTATGCCAAACGGATGACGCTTTTCAGCCGAAAGGCAAGAGAGGTAGCCGTAGCTTTTTGACCTCTACGTTTTCCAGAATAGACAACAAAGAAGATGTTTGATGGAAATCTTTGGTCGCTTGCAAGTAAAACTTCAAAGCACGAACCACATCCAAGTTGTGCAACAGACGCTCCTTCTGAGAAGAAGAATTAGGACACAGAGAAGGAACAACAATTTCCTGATTGATATTCCTATTAGTAACAACCTTAGGAAGGAATCCAGGTTTGGTACGCAAAACCACCTTATCAGCATGGAAAACAAGATAAGGCGAGTCGCATTGCAATGCAGATAGTTCAGAAACTCTTTGAGCCGAAGAGATAGCAACTAAAAACAGAACTTTCCAAGATAGAAGCTTAACATCTATGGAATGCATAGGTTCAAACGGAACCCCTTGAAGAACCTTAAGAACTAAATTCAAACTCCATGGCGGAGCAACAGGTTTAAACACAGGCTTGATTCTAACTAAAGCCTGACAGAATGACTGAAAGTCTGAAACATCTGCCAGACGTTTGTGCAGTAGAATTGATAAAGCAGATATCTGTCCCTTTAAGGAACTAGCTGATAGCCCCTTCTCCAATCCTTCTTGGAGAAAGGACAAAATCCTAGGAATCCTGATCTTACTCCATTAGTAGCCTTTGAATTCGCACCAATAAAGATATTTACGCCATATCTTATGATAAATTTTCCTGGTGACAGGCTTTCGAGCCTGAATCAAGGTATCTATGACCGACTCCGAGAAACCCCGCTTGGATAAGATCAAGCGTTCAATCTCCAAGCAGTCAGCTGCAGAGAAACTAGATTTGGATGCTGGAACGGACCTTGAATCAGAAGGTCCTGTCTCAGTGGCAGAGTCCATGGTGGAAGAGATGACATGTCCACCAGGTCTGCATACCAAGTCCTGCGTGGCCACGCAGGTGCTATCAAAATCACCGAAGCTCTCTCCTGTTTGATTCTGGCAATCAAACGAGCAAGGAGAGGAAATGGTGGAAACACATAAGCCAGGTTGAACGACCAGGGTACTGCTAGAGCATCTATCAGTACTGCCTGAGGATCCCTTGACCTGGACCCGTAACGAGGAAGTTTGGCGTTCTGATGAGACGCCATCAGATCCAATTCTGGTGTGCCCCATTGCCGAATCAATTGTGCAAACACCTCCGGATGGAGTTCCCACTCCCCCGGATGAAAAGTCTGACGACTTAGAAAATCCGCTTCCCAGTTCTCCACTCCTGGGATATAGATTGCTGATAGATGGCAAGAGTGAGTCTCTGCCCATCAAATTATTTTGGTAACCTCTATCATCGCTAGAGAACTCTTTGTTCCCCCCTGATAATTGATATATGCTACAGTCGTGATATTGTCCGACTGGAATTTTATGAATCTGGCCGACGCCAGCTGAGGCCACGCCTGAATCGCATTGAATATCTCTCTCAGTTCTAGAATATTTATCGTAAGGAGAGCCTCCTCCTGAGTCCACAAACCCTGTGCTTTCAGGGAATTCCAGACTGCACCCCAGCCCAATAGGCTGGCGTCCGTCGTCACTATGACCCACGCTGGCCTGCGGAAACACATTCCCTTGGACAGATGATCCTGTGAAAACCACCAAAGAAGAGAGTCTCTGGTCTCTTGGTCCAGATTTATCTGAGTAGATAAATCTGCATAATCCCCATTCCACTGTTTGAGCAAGCATAGTTGCAGTGGTCTGAGATGCAAGCGAGCAAACGGAACTATGTCCATTGCCTCTACCATTAAGCCGATTACCTCCATACACTGACGGCCGAGGAATGGAATGAAGAGCTCGCCAGATGGATAAAATCTTTGATTTCCTGACCTCCGTCAGAAAATTTTTCATGTCCACCGAATCTATCAGAGTTCCCAGGAATGGAACTCTTGTGAGAGGGATAAGTGAACTCTTTTTTACGTTCACCTTCCACCCGTGAGATCTTAGAAAAGCCAACACGATGTCCGCGTGAGACTTGGCTAGTTGGTAAGTCGACGCCTGGATTAAGATATCGTCCAGATAGGGCACCACAGCTATGCCCCGCGGCCTTAGAACCGCCAGAAGGGACCCTAGCACCTTTGTGAACATTCTGGGAGCTGTGGCTAACCCGAAGGGAAAAGCCACAAACTGGTAATGCTTGTCCAGAAAGGCGAACCTAAGGAACTGGTGATGATCTTTGTGGATAGGGATGTGTAGATACGCATCCTTTAAGTCCACGGTGGTCCTATATTGACCCTCCTGGATCATTGGCAAAATAGTCCGAATGGTCTCCATCTTGAAGGATGGGACTCTGAGGAATTTGTTTAGAATCTTGAGATCCAAAATTGGTCTGAAGGTTCCCTCTTTTTTGGGAACCACAAACAGATTGGAGTAAAACCCTTGCCCCTGTTCTGTTTTCGGAACTAGGCAGATCACTCCCATGGTATAAAGAAAGGTCTTGGTTTACAGACAATTAAGAAAGATGCAATCTCCCCCTTGGGGGAGAATCTTTGAAATCCAGAAGATACCCCTGGGTTACGATTTCTAAAGCCCAGGAGTCCTGAACATCTCTTGCCCAAGCCTGAGCAAAGAGAGAAAGTCTGCCCCCTACTAGATCCGGTCCCGGATCGGGAGCTACCCCTTCATGCTGTCTTGGTGGCAGCAGCGGGCTTCTTGGCCTGTTTACCCTTGTTCCAAAGTGAAAAAGTTATGGAGATTAGGCGCTTAATCTGCAAAAGGGATAAAGGTGTGTATGGAGGTCGTTAGCTAAATATGTAGAAAAAACTGGACCTTGGACAGAATAAGTGAAAAATTCTTCTACAATTTATTTTCAAAATAAAAACATGATAATACCAAGATAAAATAAATCACAATCCCTAAGTGTTGCAACACTATATCGATCAATTCATAAAATTTCTAAAATTCAGATATACATTTGTTTCATACACAAATAAAAGGATTTATCTGCTCTTTTGTATCCTTTGTTCAAAGATTTTAGATAGAATGTATTCTTTTATTTCAACACAATTAATAATATTTGTCTCTATTTGATATTTTATATCTATATTTCATCAACTTTAAAATTACAAATATGTAGCAAAAACTAACAATTAGTTAAAACAATTTAAATGCAAGATTATAAATGGTGTCCCCACAATGGCTGTTTACTTATATTGGTTGTAATTTTGTGTATCTAAAAAGTTCATCAAAGCATTTGTAAGTAATTGGAGATAAATTACTGAGGGCTGTGTTCTTTATCCTTATATTTATGTTGTGATATATTACGGTTTCACAGTTACCTCTTTGTATCCTCAGTGAGCTTAATTTGTAGAAAAGGAATGTTCCAAACAGTGTTTAGGGGTGATTTTCTTACCCTCTCTTGTGAGCTGTTACTACTCACGGCTTCCCAGCGGTTCCTATGTGTCCTCAGTTTGACTCTCAGACAAGGGGTTCCGGTAGGTAATTTTCTTTGTGTTACCTTGTCACTGGTCTTTGTAGAAGTGCTCTGATTACAGCACCAAACTGTAGACAATCCTTTTGTTTCTGTAACTTGCGCAAGTTAGCTTTTGTGTTTGTAGTTCCTCAATCTCCTGCACTTAAGTACTTCTGTACGCAGGAAAAAAACAGGCTTTTTCTTTCTTGGTGTTCACACAGATATCAACATGTTTCGCCAGCAACCCTGGCTTTATCAAGATAAAGTGTGATCACACCTTACACCTTTATATAGCACTGACTTGATTTCCATTGGTCCATTCACTGTTTCTGTTTCTCTTTTCCACTGGGTCCTAGAGTCCTTTTGTTCAAATATCCTATTTTGTTTTCTAACTTTTTATTTTTTATTCAGGTCATATCAGAGTGGTTAACCGATTTCTTTTTTCATTATTCCTAACAGCCTTTCTCCATTACTTCACATATGCCAAGGGGTTCAACCATTTATATTTTAACAGTTTATTTAATTTTCACATTCATTTTCTATTACTCCTATAAACATTTTAAACTTTTGACAAATCTTTAGAAAAAATTAGTTTAGAAATCCATTTATTTTAAAATAATAATCCCAATTAATTTTTTATATAAATATATTATTTTTCCAAGTGTCTTAGGTGAAGAATTTTCAAGTGGCTCCATGATATAGGTACTATTACAAAAGTGAAAGGGGAGAAAAACAAATAATGTGGTGATATGTTTGTGCAAGAGAAAAAAAAAAAAAAAAAAATGTATCCCTTTATTTTAGTGGCTCCATTATATAGATACTATTACAAAGGGGAGAGGGGGGGAAAACAAATAAGGTGGTGATATGTTTGTGTAAAGGAATTAAATATCCTTTTTTTTTTTTTTTTTTTTTTTTGAAAAAATCTCTAGGATAATACATTTTTTAGTGACTAAAACTAGTTATACAAATTTATTAAAGATAGTGATTACTGTGTGCCTAGAAAAGGAGATATATCCATTTCTGAATTCAAACCGTGGGGGTGAATCGTGTTGAAGTTGTATATGAATTCTGCTTCTTTTTTTAGAATAGATGCTTCTAAATCTCCCCCTCTCCAATTGGGTTTCACTTTATATAATCCCCAATACTTCATATCTGAGACTCTATTTTTGTGTATTTCCCTAAAATGTTTATAAAGATAAGTGTCCAGGTTCCCTTTTTTGATGTTACAGATATGCTCCCTTATCCTGTCCCTTAGCATTCGCGTCGTTTCTCCTATGTAAAAAAGTTCACAAGAGCATTGCAGCATATAGATTACTCCTTTATTAGTGCACCTTATTGTGTTTTCTATTTTAAACTCCTTAGTGTTATTAGGAGTCCTAACAGTTTTCTTTTTAATGCCATACTGGCATGCTCTGCATACATGGCAGGGAAAAAAACCTTTCACATCCCCTCCTTTTAGATCTTTCTCAAAAGATTTCTTATTTTTATTCTGTTTTTTGTACTCACTCGGTGCAAGAATCATTTTTAAATTTTGTGCTCTCCTATAAATTACCCTTGGGTATGGTGGTATTTTGTCTCCTAGAATTGGGTCATTTTTTAGGAGATGCCAGTGTTTTCTTAAAATTTTTTTCACTAGTAAATGGTCTTCGCTGAAGTCATTTATAAAAGGGACATTGAACTCATCTGACATATAATTATTAGATTTATGTTTATACTCTAATAGTTCTTTTCTCTCTGTGTTTCTTGCTCTCTCTCTGTTGCTCTATTTATTGTTTCTTTCTTATAACCTCTTTCCTTAAATTTTTCTTCCAAGATGTTAATCTGGAATTCAAAGTCATCAATCCTTGAGCAATTTTTCCGGACCCTTAAACTTTGGCTTATTGGTATACTTTCCTTCCATTTAGGGAGGTGACAGCTGGAGGCATGTATAAAATTGTTCGAATCGACTTTTTTAAAGTGTGTTTTAGTTTCAATGTTGTCTGATACTATCATTATATCCAGATCTAAGAATGTGATCTGTTCTTTATTAAATTCATATGTAAACGAGATACCTCTGTCATTACTATTCATGGCCTCAAAGAACTCCAGGAGATCTGTCTCTTCCCCTTTCCAAATTATAAAAATATCATCTATGAACCTCTTAAAGAGCACAAGGTTCGCACCGAGCTCCAGACTTCCCAGGAACCTTTGTTCCCAATCTCCCATAAAAAGATTGGCATAGCTCGGTGCGAACCTTGTGCCCATGGCGGTTCCCTCAATTTGAACATAATATGTGTTATTGAATGAGAAGTAGTTGTGTTCTAATATAAATCTTATGCTCTGCAATAAGAAATCTTTCTGTTCTTTTGGTAACTCATCATCTTTATTCAAAAAGGACTCCACTGCCTCTATTCCAAAATCATGTCTAATGGATGTATATAAAGAAGTCACATCGCAGGAGGCTAATATCATAGAGTCTTCCCATTTTATATTCTCCAATAATCTTAGGAGGCTGGTAGAGTCTTTTAAATATGTACTGAGATTTACCACATATTTCTGTAAAAAGGTATCAATATATCTTGATAAATTTGCTGTCATTGAACCTATACCGGAGATTATAGGTCTCCCTGGAGGGTCTATGAGGCTCTTGTGTATCTTGGGTAAGTGGTAGAAGACCGGCACTCTAGGGAACTTATTCAGAATATAATTATATTCACCTTCTTTTAAAATGCCGGTCTCTCTTCCACTACCCAAAATAGACATCAGCTTTTTATTGAATTTCTCAGTGGGATTCAGTTCCAATTTTCTGTATGTTTTCCTATCACCCAGAAGCCTTTCAGCTTCTTTACAATATTTCAATTTGTCCATCACCACCAAGCCACCCCCCTTATCCGCCGGCTTGATGGTGATGGAGTTATCCTCCTTTAAATTCTTGAGGACCTCCCTATCTTTTCTACTCAAATTGGAGTTTACTTTCAAGCTATGATTGTCCTTTCTTAAGTCTGCTAATACTAGCTTTTCAAAAGTCTCTATATTACTCCCTTTCTCATTGGAGGGGTAAAACTTTGATTTTGGCTTCAAATTGGTATGTACAAACCCGTCAGTCACTACTCTTGTGTAATTCTCTAGAGGTTGTTTCAAATAGTATCTTTTAAGTGTTAAATTTCTTATAAATTTCCTTACATTTATATGGGTTTCAAATTTATTCAAGGTTTTACTTGGAGCAAAGGTTAAACCTAAGCCTAAAATTTTTGTTTCTTCATCTGAAAGGGATCTATCGCTTAAATTGAAAATACTACTTTTTTTAGGGAGGTCAACAACCTCCTTTCCTATCTCTGTCTCTTTACCCCTATCTCGTCTTCCCTTTCCTCCTCTACTTCCTCTATATTTCTTTTTTTTGTGATGGCTTTTTGAGGTTTTCCTGTTTCTGTTACCTCTTTTATTTTTACTGTCTTGCCCTCCTTTTGAGGGCTTTTCCCTAAAAAATGTTCCTCCTCAATTGTAAGTTCAAAACTATCTAGTCTTCTTTTCTCTAGTGGTTCAAATCTATTATATGTGACTGGTTTCCATCCTTCATCCCTCCCTTTCCTTTCATGATTTCTATGTGTGGAAGTTTTCCAATTCTCCTCCAGTCTATTTCTGTTTTGTCTATGTGGTGTGTATTCTTCCTCCCTACCATGTCTGTAGTTTGCTGTATCCCATCCATCATAGAAATTACGATTATCATAGTGTCCATCATATGTATTAAAAACCTTATTTCTATAAGATCCGTTATATTCATTAGGTCTATATGACTGTCTGTTCCTATAAGGTCTAAAATCCCTGTTGTAATAATGAGGGTAATTATTCCTTCTGTATGTTGAATTATAATGTGAATAGTCTCTTCTTTCATTAAATCTTTTATCTCTCATATTCCTTTGATCCTCATAAATGCCCCCTCCTTGGTATTCAGCTCCCTTGTCCTTATGATATTTAACTCCCCCATTAAGGGTTTGTTTATCATTCCTATCCTCTATATCATAGTTTTCTGTTGTTATTTCCATATCCTGATTCTCCTGTATTTCTTTTTGTTTTTCTTTTTCATCTCTCTCTATTTTCTTCCATCTGTTATTAATAATCTCATTTTTTAACGTGTCTAATCTCTCCATGATCAACTTCTGTCTATTTTTTAGTAGGTGCTGTTCCTGACTATTATCCAATCTATTTTTTATAGATAAAATTTCCTCATTAATATTGCATAATGTCTCATTTCTAGATTTTTTTATAATCTCTATCAGCCCTTTAGAGGCATTAAATAGTACTCTTTCCCATTCTTCTTGATGTACATCACTTAATTGGAAGGTGCAGGATTTTTTAAATTTTAATCCTCTAGGTATAAGCTCTTTATCCAAATATCTATCTAAGAATATGAGTTCCATTTTTTGTCTCAACTCTTTATTCATATTTTTCTCAAGTTCATTTATAAGTTTATTGGCATCAATCCTTTCATGTTCCCCTGATGTACTAGGTTTATCTTTTAAATCTAATTCGGATAAAAGTTTATCTCTATAGGAAAATATTTCCATCACCCTCTAGCTGCTTATTTATTTATTGGAAGTGATAGATATGTAGCAAAAAAAGGGGGTTAAATAAACTAGCGCTTAAGAGTTAATATCCCTTGCCCTATTCTCCTACTATCTACTTCCCAGATAGAAAGGTGTATAAAGTGAAAAAGTTATGGAGATTAGGCGCTTAATCTGCAAAAGGGATAAAGGTGTGTATGGAGGTCGTTAGCTAAATATGTAGAAAAAACTGGACCTTGGACAGAATAAGTGAAAAATTCTTCTACAATTTATTTTCAAAATAAAAACATGATAATACCAAGATAAAATAAATCACAATCCCTAAGTGTTGCAACACTATATCGATCAATTCATAAAATTTCTAAAATTCAGATATACATTTGTTTCATACACAAATAAAAGGATTTATCTGCTCTTTTGTATCCTTTGTTCAAAGATTTTAGATAGAATGTATTCTTTTATTTCAACACAATTAATAATATTTGTCTCTATTTGATATTTTATATCTATATTTCATCAACTTTAAAATTACAAATATGTAGCAAAAACTAACAATTAGTTAAAACAATTTAAATGCAAGATTATAAATGGTGTCCCCACAATGGCTGTTTACTTATATTGGTTGTAATTTTGTGTATCTAAAAAGTTCATCAAAGCATTTGTAAGTAATTGGAGATAAATTACTGAGGGCTGTGTTCTTTATCCTTATATTTATGTTGTGATATATTACGGTTTCACAGTTACCTCTTTGTATCCTCAGTGAGCTTAATTTGTAGAAAAGGAATGTTCCAAACAGTGTTTAGGGGTGATTTTCTTACCCTCTCTTGTGAGCTGTTACTACTCACGGCTTCCCAGCGGTTCCTATGTGTCCTCAGTTTGACTCTCAGACAAGGGGTTCCGGTAGGTAATTTTCTTTGTGTTACCTTGTCACTGGTCTTTGTAGAAGTGCTCTGATTACAGCACCAAACTGTAGACAATCCTTTTGTTTCTGTAACTTGCGCAAGTTAGCTTTTGTGTTTGTAGTTCCTCAATCTCCTGCACTTAAGTACTTCTGTACGCAGGAAAAAAACAGGCTTTTTCTTTCTTGGTGTTCACACAGATATCAACATGTTTCGCCAGCAACCCTGGCTTTATCAAGATAAAGTGTGATCACACCTTACACCTTTATATAGCACTGACTTGATTTCCATTGGTCCATTCACTGTTTCTGTTTCTCTTTTCCACTGGGTCCTAGAGTCCTTTTGTTCAAATATCCTATTTTGTTTTCTAACTTTTTATTTTTTATTCAGGTCATATCAGAGTGTTTAACCGATTTCTTTTTTCATTATTCCTAACAGCCTTTCTCCATTACTTCACAGCCCCTCCAGGGAGACCTATAATCTCCGGTATAGGTTCAATGACAGCAAATTTATCAAGATATATTGATACCTTTTTACAGAAATATGTGGTAAATCTCAGTACATATTTAAAAGACTCTACCAGCCTCCTAAGATTATTGGAGAATATAAAATGGGAAGACTCTATGATATTAGCCTCCTGCGATGTGACTTCTTTATATACATCCATTAGACATGATTTTGGAATAGAGGCAGTGGAGTCCTTTTTGAATAAAGATGATGAGTTACCAAAAGAACAGAAAGATTTCTTATTGCAGAGCATAAGATTTATATTAGAACACAACTACTTCTCATTCAATAACACATATTATGTTCAAATTGAGGGAATCGCCATGGGCACAAGGTTCGCACCGAGCTATGCCAATCTTTTTATGGGAGATTGGGAACAAAGGTTCCTGGGAAGTCTGGAGCTCGGTGCGAACCTTGTGCTCTTTAAGAGGTTCATAGATGATATTTTTATAATTTGGAAAGGGGAAGAGACAGATCTCCTGGAGTTCTTTGAGGCCATGAATAGTAATGACAGAGGTATCTCGTTTACATATGAATTTAATAAAGAACAGATCACATTCTTAGATCTGGATATAATGATAGTATCAGACAACATTGAAACTAAAACACACTTTAAAAAAGTCGATTCGAACAATTTTATACATGCCTCCAGCTGTCACCTCCCTAAATGGAAGGAAAGTATACCAATAAGCCAAAGTTTAAGGGTCCGGAAAAATTGCTCAAGGATTGATGACTTTGAATTCCAGATTAACATCTTGGAAGAAAAATTTAAGGAAAGAGGTTATAAGAAAGAAACAATAAATAGAGCAACAGAGAGAGCAAGAAACACAGAGAGAAAAGAACTATTAGAGTATAAACATAAATCTAATAATTATATGTCAGATGAGTTCAATGTCCCTTTTATAAATGACTTCAGCGAAGACCATTTACTAGTGAAAATTTTTTTAAGAAAACACTGGCATCTCCTAAAAAATGACCCAATTCTAGGAGACAAAATACCACCATACCCAAGGGTAATTTATAGGAGAGCACAAAATTTAAAAATGATTCTTGCACCGAGTGAGTACAAAAAACAGAATAAAAATAAGAAATCTTTTGAGAAAGATCTAAAAGGAGGGGATGTGAAAGGTTTTTTTCCCTGCCATGTATGCAGAGCATGCCAGTATGGCATTAAAAAGAAAACTGTTAGGACTCCTAATAACACTAAGGAGTTTAAAATAGAAAACACAATAAGGTGCACTAATAAAGGAGTAATCTATATGCTGCAATGCTCTTGTGAACTTTTTTACATAGGAGAAACGACGCGAATGCTAAGGGACAGGATAAGGGAGCATATCTGTAACATCAAAAAAGGGAACCTGGACACTTATCTTTATAAACATTTTAGGGAAATACACAAAAATAGAGTCTCAGATATGAAGTATTGGGGATTATATAAAGTGAAACCCAATTGGAGAGGGGGAGATTTAGAAGCATCTATTCTAAAAAAAGAAGCAGAATTCATATACAACTTCAACACGATTCACCCCCACGGTTTGAATTCAGAAATGGATATATCTCCTTTTCTAGGCACACAGTAATCACTATCTTTAATAAATTTGTATAACTAGTTTTAGTCACTAAAAAATGTATTATCCTAGAGATTTTTAAAAAAAAAAAAAAAAAAAAAAAAAGGATATTTAATTCCTTTACACAAACATATCACCACCTTATTTGTTTTCCCCCCCTCTCCCCTTTGTAATAGTATCTATATAATGGAGCCACTAAAATAAAGGGATAATTTTTTTTTTTTTTTCTCTTGCACAAACATATCACCACATTATTTGTTTTTCTCCCCTTTCACTTTTGTAATAGTACCTATATCATGGAGCCACTTGAAAATTCTTCACCTAAGACACTTGGAAAAATAATATATTTATATAAAAAATATAAAGACCAGTGACAAGGTAACACAAAGAAAATTACCTACCGGAACCCCTTGTCTGAGAGTCAAACTGAGGACACATAGGAACCGCTGGGAAGCCGTGAGTAGTAACAGCTCACAAGAGAGGGTAAGAAAATCACCCCTAAACACTGTTTGGAACATTCCTTTTCTACAAATTAAGCTCACTGAGGATACAAAGAGGTAACTGTGAAACCGTAATATATCACAACATAAATATAAGGATAAAGAACACAGCCCTCAGTAATTTATCTCCAATTACTTACAAATGCTTTGATGAACTTTTTAGATACACAAAATTACAACCAATATAAGTAAACAGCCATTGTGGGGACACCATTTATAATCTTGCATTTAAATTGTTTTAACTAATTGTTAGTTTTTGCTACATATTTGTAATTTTAAAGTTGATGAAATATAGATATAAAATATCAAATAGAGACAAATATTATTAATTGTGTTGAAATAAAAGAATACATTCTATCTAAAATCTTTGAACAAAGGATACAAAAGAGCAGATAAATCCTTTTATTTGTGTATGAAACAAATGTATATCTGAATTTTAGAAATTTTATGAATTGATCGATATAGTGTTGCAACACTTAGGGATTGTGATTTATTTTATCTTGGTATTATCATGTTTTTATTTGGAAAATAAATTGTAGAAGAATTTTTCACTTATTCTGTTCAAGGTCCAGTTTTTTCTACATATTTAGCTAACGACCTCCATACACACCTTTATCCCTTTTGCAGATTAAGCGCCTAATCTCCATAACTTTTTCACTTTATACACCTTTCTATCTGGGAAGTAGATAGTAGGAGAATAGGGCAAGGGATATTAACTCTTAAGCGCTAGTTTATTTAACGCCCTTTTTTTGCTACCCTTGTTCCAAGTCTGATTAGGTCTCCAGACTGACTTGGATTGAGCAAAATTCCCCTCTTGTTTTGCGGCAGGGGAAGAGGAAGAGGGACCACCTTTGAAGTTCCGAAAGGAACGAAAATGATTTTGTTTGGTCCTCATCTTATTTGTCTTATCCTGAGGAAGGGCATAGCCTTTTCCTCCAGTGATGTCTGAAATGATCTCTTTCAGTTCAGGCCCGAATAGGGTCTTACCCTTGAAAGGGATGGCTAACAGCTTAGCTTTTGATGACATCAGCAGACCAGGACTTAAACCATAACCCTCTACGCGCTAAAATGGCAAAACCTGAATTTTTCGCTGTTAATTTAGCCAGTTGAAAAGCGGCATCTGTAATGAAAGAATTAGCTAGCTTGAGAGCCCTAATTCTATCCAGAATATCATCTAATGGGGTCTCAGCCTGAAGAGCCTACTCCAGAGCCTCGAACCAAAAGGACGCTGCAGTAGTTACAGTAACAATGCACGCTATAGGTTGGAGAAGAAAACCTTGATGAACAAATATTTTCTTCAGGAGACCCTCTAGTTTTTATCCATAGGATCTTTGAAAGCACAACTGTCCTCAATAGGTATAGTTGTACGCTTAGCCAGAGTAGAAAACATAATTTATGCTTACCTGATAAATTTCTTTCTTTTGCGATGTACCGAGTCCACGGATTCATCCTAACTTGTGGTATATTGTCCTTCCTGACAGGAAGTAGCAAAGAGAGCACCACAGCAGAGCTGTCTATATAGCTCCCCCCTTAACTCCACCCCCCAGTCATTCGACCGAAGGCCAAGGAAGAAAAGGAGAAACTATAAGGTGCAGAGGTGACTGAAGTTTACATAAAAAAATACTGTCTTGAATAGACAGGGCGGGCCGTGGACTCGGTACATCGCAAAAGAAAGAAATTTATCAGGTAAGCATAAATTCTGTTTTCTTTTGCAAGATGTACCGAGTCCACTGATTCATCCTAACTTGTGGGATACCAATACTAAAGCTTTAGGACACGGATGAAGGGAGGGACAAGACAGGTACCTAAACGGAAGGCAGAACTGCTTGCAAAACCTCTCTCCCAAAAATAGCCTCCGAAGAAGCAAAAGTATCAAATTTAAAATTTTGAAAAGGCATGAAGCAACGACCAAGTCGCAGCCTTACAAATCTGTTCAACAGAAGCATCATTTTTAAAAGCCCATGTGGAAGCCACCGCTCTAGTGGAGCGAGCTGTAATTCTTTCAGGAGGCTGCTGTCCAGCAGTCTCATAAGCCAAACGGATGATGCTTTTCAGCCGATAGAAAGGTAGCCATAGCCTTTTGACCTCTACGCTTTCCAGCATAGACAACAAACAAACGAAGATGATTGGCGAAAATCTTTGGTTGCCTGCAAATAAAACTTCAAGGCACGAACCACGTCCAAGTTGTGCAACAGACGGTCCTTCTTAGAAGAAGGATTAGGACACAGAGAAGGAACAACAATTTCCTGATTGATATTCCTGTTAGAAACAACCTTAGGGAGGAACCCAGGTTTGGTACGCAAAACCACCTTATCAGCATGGAAAACAAGATAAGGCGAGTCACATTGTAATGCAAATAGTTCAGAAACTCTTCGAGCTGAAGAGATAGCAACTAGAAACAGAACTTTCCAAGATAGAAGCTTAATATCTATGGAATGCATGGGTTCAAACGGAACCCCCTGAAGAACTTTAAGAACTAAATTGAGAAATTAGATATCTGTCCCTTTAAGGAACTAGCGGACAATCCTTTCTCCAATCCTTCTTGGAGAAAAGACAAAATCCTAGGAATCCTGATCTTACTCCATGAGTAGCCTTTGGATTCGCACCAAAAAAGATATTTACGCCATATCTTATGATAGATCTTCCTGGTGACAGGCTTTCGAGCCTGAATCAAGGTATCTATGAATGACTCAGAGAAACCCCGCTTTGATAAAATCAAGCGTTTAATCTCCAAGCAGTCAGTTGCAGAGAAATTAGATTTGGATGCTTGAATGGACCTTGAATCAAAAGGTCCCGTCTCAGTGGCAGAGTCCATGGTGGCAGAGATGACATGCCCACCAGGACTGCATACCAAGTCCTGAGTGGCCACGCAGGCGCTATCAAAATCACTGAAGCTCTCTCCTGTTTGATTCTGGCAATCAGACGTGGAAGGAGAGGGAATGGTGGAAACACATAAGCCAGGTTGAACGACCAGGGTACTGCTAGAGCATCTATCAGTACTGCCTAAGGATCCCTTGACCTGGATCCGTAACTAGGAAGTTTGGCGTTCTGATGAGACGCCATCAGATCCAATTCTGGTGTGCCCCATAGCTGAACCAGTTGAGCAAACACCTCCGGATGGAGCTCCCACTCCCCCGGATGAAAAGTCTGACTTAGAAAATCTGCCTCCCAGTTCTCCACCCCTGGGATATAGATCGCTGATAGATGGCAAGAGTGAGTCTCTGCCCATCGGATTATCCTGGAAACTTCTATCATCGCCAAGGAACTCCTTGTTCCCCCCTGATGATTGATATAAGCTACAGTCGTGATGTTGTCCGACTGAAACCTGATGAATCCGGCCGAAGCCAGCTGAGGCCACGCCTGAAGAGCATTGGATATCGCTCTTAATTCCAGAATATTTATCAGCAGAAGGGCCTCCTCCTGAGTCCACAAACCCTGTGCTTTCAGGGAATTCCAGACTGCACCCCAGCTCAGTAGGCTGGCGTCCGTCGTCACAATAACCACAAGTAAAAAAGCAATAGACCCCCAAATGAAAAAAACGGATTGATAATTGTCTAAAACCGGTTAAAAAAACCTAAAGCACCTTGCCCTACCTGCCCTTAGGAAGCGGTAATATGGGGTTTAAAGCTTCAATTAGTCCCTCAGAAGACTAACAGGACCTCAAGAGAAGTTGCTTGCTGCTTGTAAATGTAGGCCCCGCCCACCTCACTCGATGTTGCTGGGGCCTACACAAAACTAACAAACCCTGCCTGAAAGCTATGTGGGTTATAAACAACCCCAAAGAACCCTCAAGCAAATGTCCCATAAAACAGAAAATGTTACTCCCAGACACAAAAACGTTTGTCCCAAATTCACATAACAAACTCAGTGCCCACAAAAACAAAATTTATGCTTACCTGATAAATTTATTTCTCTTGTGGTGTATCCAGTCCACAGATTCATCCATTACGTGTGGGATATTCTCCTTCCCAACAGGAAGCTGCAAGAGGATCACCCACAGCAGAGCTGTCTATATAGCTCCTCCCCTAACTGCCACCTCCCAGTCATTCGACCGAAGACAAGCAAGAGAAAGGAGAAACTATAGGGTGCAGTGGTGACTGTAGTTTAAAAATTAAAAAACACCTGCCTTAAAATGACAGGGCAGGCCGTGGACTGGATACACCACAAGAGAAATAAATTTATCAGGTAAGCATAAATTTTGTTTTCTCTTGTAAGGTGTATCCAGTCCACTGATTCATCCATTACTTGTGGGATACCAATACCAAAGCTATAGGACACGGATGAAGGGAGGGACAAGGCAGGAGCTTAAATGGAAGGCACCACTGCCTGTAAGACTTTTCTCACAAAAATAGCCTCCGAAGAAGCAAAAGTATCAAATTTGTAGAATTTAGAAAAAGTATGAAGCGAAGACCAAGTCGCCGCCTTACAAATCTGTTCAACAGAAGCATCATTTTTAAAAGCCCATGTGGAAGCCACTGCTCTAGTGGAATGAGCTGTAATTCTTACAGGAGGCTGCTGGCCAGCAGTCTCATAAGCTAAGCGGATTATACTTCTTAACCAAAAGGAAAGAGAAGTTGCCGAAGCCTTTTGGCCTTTCCTCTGTCCAGAGTAGACAACAAACAATGCAGATGTTTGACGAAAATCTTTAGTAGCTTGTAAATAAAACTTTAAAGCACGAACCACGTCAAGATTGTGTAATAGACGTTCCTTCTTTGAAGAAGGATTAGGACACAGTGACGGAACAACAATCTCCTGATTGATATTCTTATTAGATACCACCTTAGGAAGAAACCCATGTTTGGTACGCAACACTACCTTATCTGCATGGAAGATCAGATAAGGGGAATCACACTGCAAGGCACATAACTCTGAAACTCTTCAAGCCGAAGAGATAGCTACCAAGAACAGAACTTTCCAAGATAAAAGCTTGATATCTATGGAATGCAGAGGTTCAAATGGAACCCCCTGAAGAACTTTAAGAACTAAATTTAAACTCCATGGCGGAGCAACAGGTTTAAACACAGGCTTGATTCTAACTAAAGCCTGACAAAACGCCTGAACGTCTGGAACATCCGCCAGACGCTTGTGCAAAAGAATAGACAGAGCAGAAATCTGTCCCTTTAAGGAACTAGCTGACAAACCCTTCTCCAATCCTTCTTGGAGAAAAAACAATATCTTGGGAATCCTGACTTTACTCCATGAGTAACCCTTGGATTCACACCAATGAAGATATTTACACCATATCTTATGATAGATTTTCCTGGTGACAGGCTTTCGAGCCTGAATTAAGATATCAATGACAGAGACTCGGAAAAACCACGCTTTGATAAAATCAAGCGTTCAATCTCCAAGCAGTCAGACGCAGAGAAATTAGATTTGGATGTTTGAAGGGACCTTGAAGTGGTGGAAAGGATGACATGTCCACCAGATCTGCGTACCAAGTCCTGCGTGGCCACGAAGGCGCTATCAAAATCACTGAAGCTCTCTCCTGCTTGATCTTGGCAATCAGCCGAGGGAGCAGAGGAAACGGTGGAAACACATAAGCCAGGCTGAAGGACCAGGGTGCTGCTAGAGCATCTACCAGCGCTGCCTGGGGATCCCTTGACCTGGACCCGTAACAAGGAAGTTTGGCGTTCTGACGAGAAGCCATGAGATCCAGTTCTGGTTTGCCCCATAGTTGAATCAGCTGGTCAAATACCTCCGGATGGAGCTCCCACTCCCCCGGATGAAAAGTCTGCCGACTTAGAAAGCCCGCCTCCCAGTTCTTTACTCCTGGGATATGGATAGCTGAGAGATGGCAAGAGTGAACCTCTGCCCATAGAATTATATTTGAAACCTACAACATTGCCAGGGGGCTCCTTGTTCCTCCCTGATGGTTGATATAGGCTACAGTCGTGATGTTGTCCGACTGAAATCTGATGAACCTGACCGCAGCTAGCTGAGGCCAAGCCTGAAGAGCATTGAATATCGCTCTTAATTCCAGAATGTTTATTGGAAGGAGAGCCTCCTCCTGAGTCCACGAGCCCTGAGCCTTCAGGGAGTTCCAGACTGCACCCCAGCCCAGAAGGCTGGCATCTGTCATTACTATAGTCCAATCTGGCCTGCGGAAGCTCATCCCCTTGGACAGATGGATCTGAGATAGCCACCAGCGAAGAGAATCCCTGTTTTCTTGATCCAGCTTTAGTAGAGGGGACAAATCTGTGTAATCCCCATTCCACTGACTGAGCATGCAAAGTTGCAGCGGTCTGAGATGTAGGCGGGCAAACGGTACTATGTCCATTGCCGCTACCATTAAACCGATTACTTCCATACACTGAGCCACTGAAGGACGAGAAGTGGAATAAAGAACACGGCAAGAGTCTAGAAGTTTTGACAATCTGGCCTTCGTTAGGTAAATCTTCATTTCTACCGAATCTATCAGAGTCCCTAGGAATGAAACTTTTGTTAGAGGTGATAGAGAGCTCTTTTCTTCGTTCACCTTCCACCCATGGGACCTCAGAAATGCCAGAACAATGTCCGTGTGGGACCTGGCAACTTAAAAAGTCGACGTCTGTATCAGAATGTCGTCTAAGTAAGGGGCTACTGCTATACCCCGCGGCCTCAGGACCGCTAGAAGGGAACCTTTGTAAAGATTCTTGGTGCCGTGGCCAACCCGAAGGGAAGAGCCACAAACTGGTAGTGCCTGTCTAGAAAAGCAAACCTGAGAAAACGATGATGATCTTTGTGTATCGGGATGTGAAGATAAGCATCCTTTAGGTCTATGGTAGTCATATATTGGCCCTCCTGGATCATAGGAAGGATGGTTCGAATAGTCTCCATCTTGAAGGATGGAACTCTGAGAAATTTGTTTAAGATCTTGAGATCTAAGATTGGTCTGAATGTTCCCTCTTTCTTGGGAACTACAAACAGATTTGAATAGAAGCCCTGACCCTGTTCCTCCTGCGGAACTGGGTGGATCACTCCCATAATTAGAAGGTCTTGAACACAATGTAAGACTGCCTCTCTCTTTATCTGGTTTGCAGATAAAAGTGAGAGATGAAATCTCTCTTTTGGGGGAGAGGTTTTGAATTCCAGAAGATAACCCTTGGACACAATTTCCAATGCCCAGGGATCCTGGACATCTCTTGCCCAAGCCTGGGCGAAGAGAGAGTCTGCCCCCTACTAGATCTTTTTCCGGATCGGGGGCTGCTCCTTCACGCTGTCTTAGAGGCAGCAGCAGGCTTTTTGGCCTGTTTCCCCTTGTTCCAAGCCTGGTTAGGTCTCCAGACCGGCTTAGACTGGGCAAAAGTTCCCTCTTGTTTTGTGTTAGAGGAAGTTGAAGCTGCGCCACTCTTGAAGTTTCGAAAGGGCCGAAAAACTAGACTGTTTGGTCCTTAATTTGTTGGACCTGTCTTGAGGAAGGGCGTGACCTTTTCCTCCAGTGATGTCAGAAATGATCTCCTTCAGTCCAGGCCCGAATAAGGTCTGTCCTTTGAAGGGAACATAGTAACATAGTAGATAAGGTTGAAAAAAGACTGAAGTCCATCGAGTTCAACCTATACAAATCTAAAATACTTACAAAAAGCTCCAGTTAAGCTTAAATAACCCCATTAAAATGTGACCCATTTAATACTAGCAATCATATCCATGAATTTTGTTTATATACAGAAATTTATCCAGACTATTTTTAAATGTATCTATGGTATTGGCATTCACTACCTCCTTTGGTAATGAGTTCCACAATTTTATTGCTCTTACAGTGAAAAAACGTTTCCGTTGCAGGAGATTAAATCTCCTTTCCTCCAACCTTAAATTATGACCTCTTGTCAGAACCAATTTTCTTGGAATAAAAAGAGCTTCTGCCATCTCTGTATATGGGCCTTGAATATATTTATATAAAGTAATCATGTCACCTCTCAAGCGCCTTTTTTCTAAAGAGAACAGACCCAGTTTGGCTAGCCTCTCCTCATAGGTTAATTTCTCCAATCCCCTTATTAGCTTTGTGGCCCTTCTCTGAACTTTTTCTAGTTCTGCAATATCTTTTTTAGCAATCGGTCCCCAGAACTGCACTCCAAACTCAAGGTGAGGTCTTACCAGGGCTTTATATAATGACAGAATTATGCTTTCCTCCCTTGAATCAATGCCTCTTTTAATACATGCTAGTATCTTATTAGCCTTTGAAGCCGCTGCCCTGCATTGTGCACTCATCTTTAGCTTGTTATCTATTACTACTCCCAAATCCCTTTCCTCCTGTGTTTGGCTAAGTCTTGTCCCATTTAAAAAATACATAGCCTGCTTATTTTTACTTCCAAAATGTAGAACCTTACATTTTTCCGTATTAAATCTCATTTTCCATTCACTTGCCCATAGTTCTAATTTTAGCAAATCCCTTTGCAAAGAGAGTTCATCCTGCTCTGACCTAATGACTTTACTTAGTATCATCTGCAAAAATAGAGATGTCGCTATTTAATCCTTGCTCCAAGTCATTTATAAAAATATTAAAAAGAACAGGGCCCAGTACTGATCCCTGGGGGACGCCACTGATTACCTTTGTCCAATCTGAGTATGATCCATTTACTGCTACTCGTTGCTCCCTATCTTTTATCCAGTTATTTATCCATGAGCTAACATTTTCAGCTATTCCCAGTCCCTTAATTTTGTGCATTAATCTCTCATGTGGCACTGTATCAAATGCCTTTGCAAAAACAGAATTTATGTTTACCTGATAAATTACTTTCTCCAACGGTGTGTCCGGTCCACGGCGTCATCCTTACTTGTGGGATATTCTCCTCCCCAACAGGAAATGGCAAAGAGCCCAGCAAAGCTGGTCACATGATCCCTCCTAGGCTCCGCCTACCCCAGTCATTCGACCGACGTTAAGGAGGAATATTTGCATAGGAGAAACCATATGATACCGTGGTGACTGTAGTTAAAGAAAATAAATTATCAGACCTGATTAAAAAACCAGGGCGGGCCGTGGACCGGACACACCGTTGGAGAAAGTAATTTATCAGGTAAACATAAATTCTGTTTTCTCCAACATAGGTGTGTCCGGTCCACGGCGTCATCCTTACTTGTGGGAACCAATACCAAAGCTTTAGGACACGGATGATGGGAGGGAGCAAATCAGGTCACCTAGATGGAAGGCACCACGGCTTGCAAAACCTTTCTCCCAAAAATAGCCTCAGAAGAAGCAAAAGTATCAAACTTGTAAAATTTGGTAAAAGTGTGCAGTGAAGACCAAGTCGCTGCCCTACATATCTGATCAACAGAAGCCTCGTTCTTGAAGGCCCATGTGGAAGCCACAGCCCTAGTGGAATGAGCTGTGATTCTTTCGGGAGGCTGCCGTCCGGCAGTCTCGTAAGCCAATCTGATGATGCTTTTAATCCAAAAAGAGAGAGAGGTAGAAGTTGCTTTTTGACCTCTCCTTTTACCGGAATAAACAACAAACAAGGAAGATGTTTGTCTAAAATCCTTTGTAGCGTCTAAATAGAATTTTAGAGCGCGAACAACATCCAAATTGTGCAACAAACGTTCCTTCTTTGAAACTGGTTTCGGGCACAGAGAAGGTACGATAATCTCCTGGTTAATGTTTTTGTTAGAAACAACTTTTGGAAGAAAACCAGGTTTAGTACGTAAAACCACCTTATCTGCATGGAACACCAGATAAGGAGGAGAACACTACAGAGCAGATAATTCTGAAACTCTTCTAGCAGAAGAAATTGCAACCAAAAACAAAACTTTCCAAGATAATAACTTAATATCAACGGAATGTAAGGGTTCAAACGGAACCCCCTGAAGAACTGAAAGAACTAAGTTGAGACTCCAAGGAGGAGTCAAAGGTTTGTAAACAGGCTTGATTCTAACCAGAGCCTGAACAAAGGCTTGAACATCTGGCACAGCTGCCAGCTTTTTGTGAAGTAACACAGACAAGGCAGAAATCTGTCCCTTCAGGGAACTTGCAGATAATCCTTTTTCCAATCCTTCTTGAAGGAAGGATAGAATCTTAGGAATCTTAACCTTGTCCCAAGGGAATCCTTTAGATTCACACCAACAGATATATTTTTTCCAAATTTTGTGGTAAATCTTTCTAGTTACAGGCTTTCTGGCCTGAACAAGAGTATCGATAACAGAATCTGAGAACCCTCGCTTCGATAAGATCAAGCGTTCAATCTCCAAGCAGTCAGCTGGAGTGAGACCAGATTCGGATGTTCGAACGGACCTTGAACAAGAAGGTCTCGTCTCAAAGGTAGCTTCCATGGTGGAGCCGATGACATATTCACCAGATCTGCATACCAAGTCCTGCGTGGCCACGCAGGAGCTATCAAGATCACCGACGCCCTCTCCTGATTGATCCTGGCTACCAGCCTGGGGATGAGAGGAAACGGCGGGAATACATAAGCTAGTTTGAAGGTCCAAGGTGCTACTAGTGCATCCACTAGAGCCGCCTTGGGATCCCTGGATCTGGACCCGTAGCAAGGAACTTTGCAGTTCTGACGAGAGGCCATCAGATCCATGTCTGGAATGCCCCACAGTTGAGTGATTTGGACAAAGATTTCCGGATGGAGTTCCCACTCCCCCGGATGCAATGTCTGACGACTCAGAAAATCCGCTTCCCAATTTTCCACTCCTGGGATGTGGATTGCAGACAGGTGGCAGGAGTGAGACTCCGCCCATTGAATGATTTTGGTCACTTCTTCCATCGCCAGGGAACTCCTTGTTCCCCCCTGATGGTTGATGTACGCAACAGATGTCATGTTGTCTGATTGAAACCGTATGAACTTGGCCCTCGCTAGCTGAGGCCAAGCCTTGAGAGCATTGAATATCGCTCTCAGTTCCAGAATATTTATCGGTAGAAGAGATTCTTCCCGAGACCAAAGACCCTGAGCTTTCAGGGATCCCCAGACCGCGCCCCAGCCCATCAGACTGGCGTCGGTCGTGACAATGACCCACTCTGGTCTGCGGAAGGTCATCCCTAGTGACAGGTTGTCCAGGGACAGCCACCAACGGAGTGAGTCTCTGGTCCTCTGATTTACTTGTATCCTCGGAGACAAGTCTGTATAGTCCCCATTCCACTGACTGAGCATGCACAGTTGTAATGGTCTTAGATGAATGCGCGCAAAAGGAACTATGTCCATTGCCGCTACCATCAAACCTATCACTTCCATGCACTGCGCTATGGAAGGAAGAGGAACGGAATGAAGTATCCGACAAGAGTCTAGAAGTCTTGTTTTTCTGGCCTCTGTCAGAAAAATCCTCATTTCTAAGGAGTCTATTATTGTTCCCAAGAAGGGAACCCTTGTCGACGGAGATAGAGAACTCTTTTCCACGTTCACTTTCCATCCGTGAGATCTGAGAAAGGCCAGGACGATGTCCGTGTGAGCCTTTGCTTGAGGAAGGGACGACGCTTGAATCAGAATGTCGTCCAAGTAAGGTACTACAGCAATGCCCCTTGGTCTTAGCACAGCTAGAAGGGACCCTAGTACCTTTGTGAAAATCCTTGGAGCAGTGGCTAACCCGAAAGGAAGCGCCACGAACTGGTAATGCTTGTCCAGGAATGCGAACCTTAGGAACCGATGATGTTCCTTGTGGATAGGAATATGTAGATACGCATCCTTTAAATCCACCGTGGTCATGAATTGACCTTCCTGGATGGAAGGAAGAATTGTTCGAATGGTTTCCATCTTGAACGATGGAACCTTGAGAAACTTGTTTAAGATCTTGAGATCTAAGATTGGTCTGAACGTTACCTCTTTTTTGGGAACTATGAACAGATTGGAGTAGAACCCCATCCCTTGTTCTCCTAATGGAACAGGATGAATCACTCCCATTGTTAACAGGTCTTCTACACAATGTAAGAATGCCTGTCTTTTTATGTGGTCTGAAGACAACTGAGACCTGTGGAACCTCCCCCTTGGGGGAAGCCCCTTGAATTCCAGAAGATAACCTTGGGAGACAATTTCTAGTGTCCAAGGATCCAGAACATCTCTTGCCCAAGCCTGAGCGAAGAGAGAGAGTCTGCCCCCCACCAGATCCGGTCCCGGATCGGGGGCCAACATTTCATGCTGTCTTGGTAGCAGTGGCAGGTTTCTTGGCCTGCTTTCCCTTGTTCCAGCCTTGCATTGGTCTCCAAGCTTGCTTGGCTTGAGAAGTATTACCCTCTTGCTTAGAGGACGTAGCACTTTGGGCTGGTCCGTTTCTACGAAAGGGACGAAAATTAGGTTTATTTTTGGCCTTGAAAGGCCGATCCTGAGGAAGGGCATGGCCCTTACCCCCAGTGATATCAGAGATAATCTCTTTCAAGTCAGGGCCAAACAGCGTTTTCCCCTTGAAAGGAATGTTAAGTAGCTTGTTCTTGGAAGACGCATCAGCTGACCAAGATTTCAACCAAAGCGCTCTGCGCGCCACAATAGCAAACCCAGAATTCTTAGCCGCTAACCTAGCCAATTGCAAAGTGGCGTCTAGGGTGAAAGAATTAGCCAATTTGAGAGCATTGATTCTGTCCATAATCTCCTCATAAGGAGGAGAATCACTATCGACCGCCTTTACCAGCTCATCGAACCAGAAACATGCGGCTGTAGCGACAGGGACAATGCATGAAATTGGTTGTAGAAGGTAACCCTGCTGAACAAACATCTTTTTAAGTAAACCTTCTAATTTTTTATCCATAGGATCTTTGAAAGCACAACTATCTTCTATGGGTATAGTGGTGCGTTTGTTTAAAGTGGAAACCGCTCCCTCGACCTTGGGGACTGTCTGCCATAAGTCCTTTCTGGGGTCGACCATAGGAAACAATTTTTTAAATATGGGGGGAGGGACGAAAGGAATACCAGGCCTTTCCCATTCTTTATTTACAATGTCCGCCACCCGCTTGGGTATAGGAAAAGCTTCTGGGAGCCCCGGGACCTCTAGGAACTTGTCCATTTTACATAGCTTCTCTGGGATGACCAAATTGTCACAGTCATCCAGAGTGGATAATACCTCCTTAAGCAGAGCGCGGAGATGTTCCAACTTAAATTTAAACGTAATCACATCAGGTTCAGCTTGTTGAGAAATGTTCCCTGAATCTGTAATTTCTCCCTCAGACAAAACCTCCCTGGCCCCATCAGACTGGTTTAGGGGCCCTTCAGAACCATTATTATCAGCGTCGTCATGCTCTTCAGTATCTAAAACAGAGCAGTCGCGCTTACGCTGATAAGAGTGCATTTTGGCTAAAATGTTTTTGACAGAATTATCCATTACAGCCGTTAATTGTTGCATAGTAAGGAGTATTGGCGCGCTAGATGTACTAGGGGCCTCCTGAGTGGGCAAGACTCGTGTAGACGAAGGAGGGAATGATGCAGTACCATGCTTACTCCCCTCACTTGAGGAATCATCTTGGGCATCATTGTCATTGTCACATAAATCACATTTATTTAAATGAGAAGGAACTCTGGCTTCCCCACATTCAGAACACAGTCTATCTGGTAGTTCAGACATGTTAAACAGGCATAAACTTGATAACAAAGTACAAAAAACGTTTTAAAATAAAACCGTTACTGTCACTTTAAATTTTAAACTGAACACACTTTATTACTGCAATTGCGAAAAAATATGAAGGAATTGTTCAAAATTCACCAAAATTTCACCACAGTGTCTTAAAGCCTTAAAAGTATTGCACACCAAATTTGGAAGCTTTAATCCGGAACCGGAGCCGTTTTTAACTTTAACCCCTTTACAGTCCCTGGTATCTGCTTTGCTGAGACCCAACCAAGCCCAAAGGGGAATACGATACCAAATGACGCCTTCAGAAAGTCTTTTCTATGTATCAGAGCTCCTCACACATGCGACTGCATGTCATGCCTCTCAAAAACAAGTGCGCAACACCGGCGCGAAAATGAGGCTCTGCCTATGATTTGGGAAAGCCCCTAAAGAATAAGGTGTCTAAAAAAGTGCCTGCCGATATAATCTTATCAAAATACCCAGATTAAATGATTCCTCAAGGCTAAATATGTGTTAATAATGAATCGATTTAGCCCAGAAAAAGTCTACAGTCTTAATAAGCCCTTGTGAAGCCCTTATTTACTATCTTAATAAACATGGCTTACCGGATCCCATAGGGAAAATGACAGCTTCCAGCATTACATCGTCTTGTTAGAATGTGTCATACCTCAAGCAGCAAGAGACTGCTCACTGTTCCCCCAACTGAAGTTAATTCCTCTCAACAGTCCTGTGTGGAACAGCCATGGATTTTAGTAACGGTTGCTAAAATCATTTTCCTCATACAAACAGAAATCTTCTTCTCTTTTCTGTTTCTGAGTAAATAGTACATACCAGCACTATTTTAAAATAACAAACTCTTGATTGAATAATAAAAACTACAGTTAAACACTAAAAAACTCTAAGCCATCTCCGTGGAGATGTTGCCTGTACAACGGCAAAGAGAATGACTGGGGTAGGCGGAGCCTAGGAGGGATCATGTGACCAGCTTTGCTGGGCTCTTTGCCATTTCCTGTTGGGGAGGAGAATATCCCACAAGTAAGGATGACGCCGTGGACCGGACACACCTATGTTGGAGAAATCTAAGTATATCACATCAACTGATTCCCCTTTATCTATATTTTTACTTACTTCCTCGTAGAATCTAATTAGATTAGTTTGACATGATCTATTTCTCCTAAAGCCATGCTGATTAGAACTCATAATCTTGTTTACACGAATATGCTCATCAATATAATCCCTTCAAATATCTTCCCCACTATTGATGTCAGACTAACTGGTCTATAGCTTCCTGGATCATCCCTGCTTCCCTTTTTGAAGAGTGGCACCACATCAGCTTTACGCCAATCCTGGGGTACCATGCCTGAGGATAATGAGTCTTGAAAAATTAAGAGTAAAGGTTTGTCTATAACAGTGCTAAGTTCACTTAACACCCTTGGGTGTATTCCATCTGGGCCTGGAGTTTTATTTACCTTAATATTTTTTAGTTTTTTCCTGATATCCTCTAAACAAAACCCAGTTAGTGGTATGGACTGGCATGTTCTATTCTGTTCCAAAGTATCATTCAATGGTTCCTCTCTTGTGTATACTGAAGAAAAAAACTGGTTTAGTACCTCAGCCTTCTCCCTGTCATTATTTATCATGCTACCCTCCACACATTTTAATGTACCTATATTATCCTTCTTAGATTTTTTGCTATTTATGTACTTAAAGAACCTTTTAGGGTTAGACTTAGAATCCTTGGCAATTAATTTTTCATATTCAATTTTGGCTAATTTGATTGCTTTTTTGCATGCTTTGTTACATTCCTTATAAATATTGTATGCTGAGTCTGTACTATTTTCTTTTAATAATTTAAATGCCCTACGTTTTTTCCTAATTTCTTTTAACACATTTATATTTAGCCTTAACGGCTTATTTTTTTTATTTTTATTTTTATAACCATATGGTATGTATTGATATGTATATTTATTTAACAAATTTTTAAATATTATCCATTTATCCTCTGTATTTTTATTAGAAAATACATTGTCCCAATTTATATTATTTAATGATTTCCTTAAATCGTTGAATTTTGCTTTCTTGAAATTAAAAGTCTTAGTTAAGCCTTTAAAACACTGCATATGAAAAGAGATTTCAAATGTGACCATGTTATGATCACTGTTACCCAAATGTTCTTTGACTTCTATGTTTGATATTATATCTGTATTGTTTGATAGCACTAAATCCAATATAGCTTTACTCCTAGTTGGCTCCTCTATTAATTGTGATAAGAAGTTATCCCTGAGAACATTTAAAAATCTATCCCCCTTAGCTGAATTACTAGTTTCATTGGCCCAGTTTATATCAGGGTAGTTAAAATCTCCCATAATTACAGCACTGTTATTAGCAGCCTTACCTATTTGCATTAGTAGTTGAGTTTCCTCTGGGTCACTAATGTTGGGAGGCTTGTAGCATGTTCCTAGTAATATTTTTTTAGGATTTTTCCCCCCACTCTTTATTTCAACCCACAGGGTCTCTACATTGTCACTTGTATCATAAATATCTTCCCTTATTGTAGGTTTAAGGTCAGGTTTAATATACATGCAGATTCCTCCACCCCTTTTATTATTCCTGTCCCTCCTAAATAATGTATACCCCTCTAAGTTAACTGCCCAGTCATGTGAATCATCCCACCAAGTTTCAGTTATACTGATATCATAGTCCTCTTCTGCAACTAAGAGCGTCAGCTCCCCCATTTTACCTGTCATGCTTCTTGCATTTGTTGTCATACATTTAATTTTCATGTGCTTTCTGCTGCTACTTGGTGTACTTTCCTCTATACTTTCTAATGTGACATTTCTTAAGTCATCCCTTCCTTGAGATATTAATGGAGAGACATATTCAGACACTGATCTCTCTGTTCTATTTTGTTCAAATTGACCCTCCCCCCCTTTGCCTAGTTTAAAAGGTTCTCTAAACGTGCTACCATCCTTTCCCCCAACACACCTGCACCCATGTCATTCAGGTGCAATCCATCCTTACTGTACAATTTGTACCCTAGTGAAAAATCAGCCCAGTGTTCTAAAAAGTCAAACCCCTCATTTTTACACCATGTTTTTAGCCATGAATTAACAGACCTTAGCTCCTTCTGCCTTACTGAGTTAACACACGGCACTGGTAATATCTCAGAAAATATTACTTTGGATGTCCTTGCTTTAAGCTTGCTACCTAACTCCCTGAAGTCATTTTTTAGGACTCTCCATCTCCCACTGATTTCTTCATTAGTACCAATATGCACCATGACTGCAGGATCAGACCCGCATCCCTCTAACAATCTATCAATACGCTCCACAATATGCCTAACACGAGCCCCTGGAAGACAGCAAACTGTTCTATGTAAAGGGTCTGGATGACAAATTACCCTATCAACCTTCCTTATAACAGAGTCTCCTACCACCAACATCTGCCTCTGGCCCTGACTTGTATGCCCCTCTTCCATGACTGAAGGACTGCCCACCATAGTATGCTCCTCTTCCACAGCTAAAGGACTGTTCACTATACTAGGCAACACGGCCCTCTCTGACACTGCCACCCCTGAACTGATATCCCCAACATCTTCACTTAATCTTGCAAATCTATTGGGGTGTACCAGCTCAGAACTGGCCTGTCTCTTCCGCTTACTTCGCCCTCCAACTGTGACCCAGCTACATCCTGGAGTCTCCTCATCTGAATCCTCCCCATTCCCACTGCTGGAACCATTAACAACCAGCTCAGTCCTATCCATTTCCCTTTCAAGTGTCTGAATTTCATGTAGTGTTGCAATTCGTTCCTCCAGATCCCCAATACGAGTTTCTAAAGAGACAATATGCTCGTACTTGCCACAAACATATAATCCCAGAAGCGTCTGCTCCAGTGATGCAAACATGTGGCAAACTGTACACTGAATGAGATTCTCACACATTCTTAATAAAAGGTTTAACTTAAAAGTATTAAATAAATATATTTCCCCTTGGTTACCCCAAAACCTTGTTTGCCTAACTACCTTGGTTAGCTAACTATTATACTTAAACAGACAATGTTACTTGAACAGAGAATCAATACAGCAAGCCTAAAAGAGCAAGCTCACAGAGTAAATGTGCTAAATTTATAGGCTTCCAAGGCCCAAACAGGTGAAAATAATCCCACCCCTAATTACCCACACAGACAGAAAAACAAAAAAAAAAATGGAATGCTAGAAATAAAGTTATTTAGTTATTTCCTTTTTTTAAAATAAAAATGCAACCCTTGCAAAGCAAATAATTTAGAAAATAGCTTGGTTAGCTATTATACTTAAACAGACAATGTTACTTTAACAGAGAATCAATACAGCAAGCCTAAAAGAGCAAGCTCACAGAGTAAATGTGCTAAATTTATAGGCTTCCAAGGCCCAAACAGGTGAAAATAATCCCACCCCTAATTACCCACACAGACAGAAAAACAAAAAAAAAATGGAATGCTAGAAATAAAGTTATTTAGTTATTTCCTTTTTTTAAAATAAAAATGCAACCCTTGCAAAGCAAATAATTTAGAAAATAGCTTGGTTAGCTATTATACTTAAACAGACAATGTTACTTTAACAGAGAATCAATACAGCAAGCCTAAAAGAGCAAGCTCACAGAGTAAATGTGCTAAATTTATAGGCTTCCAAGGCCCAAACAGGTGAAAATAATCCCACCCCTAATTACCCACACAGACAGAAAAACAAAAAAAAATGGAATGCTAGAAATAAAGTTATTTAGTTATTTCCTTTTTTTAAAATAAAAATGCAACCCTTGCAAAGCAAATAATTTAGAAAATAGCTTGGTTAGCTATTATACTTAAACAGACAATGTTACTTTAACAGAGAATCAATACAGCAAGCCTATGTTGAGAAGTTTAGACTTTGAAGTCACGTCAGCTGACCAGGATTTAAGCCATAGCGCCCTACGCGCCTGAATAGCAAAACCTGAATTTTTAGCCGTTAGCTTGGTTAAATGAACAACGGCATCAGAAACAAATGAATTGGCTAGCTTAAGGGCCCTAAGCTTGTCAATAATATCTTCCAACGGGGTTTCAACCTGTAGAGCCTCCTCTAGGGACTCAAACCAACAAGCCGCGGCAGCAGTGACTGGGGCAATGCATGCAAGAGGCTGGAGAATAAAACCTTGTTGAATAAAAATTTTCTTAAGGTAACCCTCTAATTTTTTATCCATTGGATCTAGAAAAGCACAACTGTCCTCGACAGGGATAGTGGTACGCTTAACTAGAGTAGAAACTGCTCCCTCCACCTTAGGGACCGTCTGCCATAAGTCCCGTGTAGCGGCGTCTATAGGAAACATCTTTTTAAAAACTGGAGGGGGAGAGAACGGTACACCTGGTCTATCCCATTCGTTAGTAATAATTTCAGAAAACCTTTTAGGGATTGGAAAAAGATCAGTGTAAGTAGGTACTGCATAGAATTTATCCAATCTACATAATTTCTCTGGGACTACAATAGTGTCACAGTCTTCCAGAGTTGCTAAAACCTCCCTGAGCAATACGCGGAGGTGTTCAAGCTTAAATTTAAATGTAGACATATCAGAATCAGATTGAAGTATCTTCCCTGAATCAGAAAAATCACCCACAGGTTGAAGCTCCCCTGCTTCAGCTTCAGTATAATGTGAGGGTGTATCAGACATAGCTACTAAAGCGTCAGAGAGCTCTGTATTTATTCTAATCCCAGAGCTGTCTCGCTTTCCTTGTAATCCTGGCAGTTTTGATAATACCTCTGTAAGGGTATGATTCATAACTGCCGCCATGTCTTGCAAGGTATACGCAATGGGCGCGCTAGATGTACTAGGCGTCCCCTGAGCGGGATTTATAGGATCTGACACGTGGGGAGAGTTAGACGGCATAACTTCCTCCTTGTCAATTACTTCTGGTGATAAATATTTTAAATCCAGAATATGGTCTTTGTAATCTATGGTAAAATCAGTGCATTTGGTACACATTCTAAGAGGGGGTTCCACAATGGCTTCTAAACATAATGAACAATGAGTTTCCTCTATGTCAGACATGTTTAAACAGACTAGTAATGAGACCAGCAAGCTTGGAAAACACTTTAATAACTGTGAACAAGCAAAAAATAAAAACGGTACTGTGCCTTTAAGAGAAAAAACAATCACAGAAACTGCTAAAACAGTGAAAAAAACAGTAAATCTTACAAAATTTTTACAGTGTGTATAATAGGCTAAAAGAGCATTGCACCCACTTGCAAATGGATGATTAACCCCTTAGTTTCAAAACCGGATCAAAAAAATGATATAAACGTTTTTAAACAGTCACACCAAACTGCCACAGCTCTACTGTGGCCCTACCTGCCCATACAACGACTTTGGAAGGCACAAAAACCCTTTAGAGAGGTCCTAAATGTTCAGGGGACTCCTTCAGGGAAGCTGGATGTCTCAAACTGCAAAAACTAATGCGCAATTTAGGCGCGAAAATAGGCCCCTCCCAACCTGTACTCACAGTGAGAGGGCCTTAAAAAACTATCCCTAGGCAAAATCTAGTCAGCCATGTGGAAAAAACTGGGCCCCAGAATAAAGTTTTATCACCAATATGTAATAAACGTTCATACACCTTAAAGCAAACATATCTATTCAGTAATGTGAGTAAATAATAAAAATATTACCCTTTACAGCATGCATGATACCAGTCGTTATTAAATCACTGTAATCAGGCTTACCTTAAATAAATCCGGTATTGTCAGCATTTTCTAGCATATCATTTCTCTAGAAAAATTGCACATATCTCAGAGCAGGAGACCCTGCACGCTATTCCCCCAGCTGAAGTTACCTGGAAAAACAGTGTAGGCAGGAACCTCTAGAAATCTGTCCATTTTACACAATTTCTCTGGAACCACAATAGGGTCACAATCATCCAGAGTCGCTAAAACATCCCTGAGCAATAAGCGGAGGTGTTCTAGTTTCAATTTAAAAGCCGTCATATCTGAGGGAACATTTCCTGAATCAGAAATCTCTCCCTCAGCCAGCAAATCCCTCACCCCCAACTCAGAGCATTGTGAGGGTACATCGGATATGGCTAATAAAGCGTCAGAGGGCTCAGCGTTTGTTCTCACACCAGACCTACTGCGCTTCCCCTGCAACCCAGGCAGCTTAGATAAAACCTCTGTGAGGGTAGTATTCATAACTGCGGCCATATCTTGCAGGGTGAAAGAATTAGACGCACTAGAAGTACTTGGCGTCGCTTGTGCAGGCGTTAATGGTTGTGACACTTGGGGAGAATTAGATGGCATAACCTGATTCCCTTCTGACTGAGAATCATCCTGCGACATACTTTTAGTAGCTAAAATATGTTCTTTACAATTTATTGACCTTTCAGTGCATGAGGGGCACATTCTAAGTGGAGGTTCCACAATGGCTTCTAAACATATTGAACATTGACTTTCCTCAATGTCAGCCATGTTGAACAGGCTAGTAATGACTACAAACAAGCATGAAAACACTTTATTTAGTGGAAAAAATAACAATCTTAAAAAAACGTTACTGCGCCTTTAAGAGAAAAAAAAAAAGCATACACGTTCTGCAAAACAGCTTTAAAATGCACCAAATTTTTCACAATTTTGCAAACAGACAATATATGTAGTTAAGATTGCCCCACAAGGAATTTTAACATTTAACCCTTTGATGTGCAAACCGTAATTGAAATTAGGCCTAAATCCGTAAAAAAAAAACCCTCAGCACCTTGCCACAGCCCTGCTGTGGCCCTACCTACCCTCAGGGATAGTAAATATGGGGTTAAAGCTTCGATTTGGCCCAAAACATTCACCAGGACCCTCAGGAGTTGGAGCTTGCTGCGAGAAAATAACTGCGCATCTGAGGCGTGAAAATAGGCCCCACTCATCTCACTCGATGTCTCTACAGCCTCAAAGAACCGCACCACAGCGGTTTTCAACTAGCAATGTGGGTTCTGAGAGCCAAAAAAAAATAAGCCAAGCGTACCCTCAATAAAGTTGCCCAAAACGTTATTGCCCACAAAACGTTAAACAGCACTCCCAGTTCATAAAACGTTTGCCCACAAACATTTACAACTCAGTGTCAACCATTTTTGTAATTCGCCCCTTATGCAAGCTTAGTAATGCCCTTCTTATTAGCTCTTAGGATTACTGCTTACCCTTACCCTCATGGGGATACTGTCAGCCTTTCTGAAATACACAGACTCTCCAGAAAAAAATGACTGAACATTCCTCACTGCTGCAAAGCATGAAAACGTTCCTCACACTGAAGTTTCCTGTACTCCTCAGCCTCTGAGGGAACAGCACTGGACCTTAGTTACAAATGCTAAGATCATCATCCTCTAGGCAGAAGTCTTCATCCATCTGCTGCCTGAGAGTAAATAGTACACACCGGTACCATTTAAAATAAGCTCTTGCTTGAAGAAATTAAAAACTAATATTTTATCACCTCTTTCACTTTACCCTTCCTAGTACTTCGAGTAGGCAAAGAGAATTACTGGGGGGTGGAGCTAAGGGAGGAGCTATATAGACAGCTCTGCTGTGGTGCTCTTTGCCACTTCCTGTTAGCAGGAGGATAATGTCCCACAAGTAAAGGATGAATCCGTGGACTCGTCTTACCTTATAGAAGAAATACTGTTTAGTTTCTCTCTTGATTCATTGTTTTATATCGGCTTAGCGGACAAAAGTGCCGAATATCGCTCTCACACTGATAATATATTATATCACTGTTACTGGTCCACTTGCACAGCCTGAAATGAGACCAACATTAACCCAAAGGATTGAATTATTTGCCCAGACTAAAGCACCACAATTGCCCCCAATAACTGCTGACAAGTTACGTTAAAAAACTGTACTGAGCTCCCATTAGCTCACTCCCCTCTCCCTGACATGTTTCGCCGGGTTTCCGGCTTTCTCAAAGGCGAAGCGCCACGCCGGCTTTTTGTGAACATCAGTCCGCCACCTAGATTTGAATATGGCCAATCAGCCCCCTAAAGGCAGCCCGAGATTTGAGGGCGCTGATTGGCCATATTCAAATCTAGGAGGCGGACTGATGTTCACAAAAAGCCGCCGCGGCGCCTCTGAGAAAGCCGGAAACCCGGCGAAACATGTCAGGGAGAGGGGATTGAGCTAATGGGAGCTCAGTACATAGTTTTTTAACGTAACTTGTCAGCAGTTATTGGGGCAATTGTGGTGCTCTAGTCTGGGCAAATAATTCAATCCTTTGGGTTAATGTTGGTCTCATATTTCAGGCTGTGCAAGTGAACCAGTAACAGTGATATATTATCAGTGTGAGAGTGAGATTCGGCACTTTTGTCCGCTAAGCCGATATAAAACAATGAATCAAGAGAGAAACTAAACCGTATTTTGAGATCCCTCTAGATACTCAAAACGTAAAAACAATCCTAAGATTATTTAATTACTAAGTTCTGCTGGTGTATTCATAATTGTAGCGTATACTTGGCTCTAACACCTAATACTGGCAATTGAGCTGCTTACTTGTGGTATTGAATCATATAACAGATTACTGATTATTTCATATATAATGTTATAATTTGTATAACAGTTACGTAAATACTATTATAATAACTCAGTGTATCTTATTACATAGAGCTACATTTGTAGCATTTATCCAGTACAATTTAGGAGACCGATATTTATAGATATTCTAAGCTTTAATAAAAACAGTATGAAAGTCTTTCAACAATTGTTATTATAAGAATAATTTGCATCAGTGGTGCTACTATAATTTATAAGTTTGGGAACTGATGGTACTACAGTTCTAGAATAATCTTATAACCCAATAAGCACCAATACTCACTGTGCAAATATTTATTTTGATTTTCAAATAATATGTTATAGTTGACAAACAGGTGATCACATCAATGTTGTTGATACAGTAATATCTATATTAATACCATTTGGAATTAAGACAATAATAGTGTCCACTACTGGGAACCTATTCGTCAGACTAGTAGCACCCACCCACACTAAATCAGTTATCCAACTGTAACAATTACCTGCTGGCATTTTAGTTTTAATCACACCCATTTTTAAATATGTTCTAATAAAGATCTATTTTTAACTTGTGTGATCTTTAGTTCCTCAACATAAATTTATTCCAGAGTCTTTATGAGGGCTTTTTTAGTATCCTTTTTGTTCAATGTTCTTTATTGAATATAAGTTGTTTTCCCTTGTTCCAAGACTGATTGGACCTCCAGGAAGGCTTGGACTGCTCCTGCTTGGAGGATGGAGTGGAGCAATTTCCCTTGAAATTTCGAAAAGGAACGTAAATTACTTTGACGTCCCTTTTGTTTATTTCTCTTATCCCGAGGGAGGAAATGTCCCTTACCTTCCGTAATATCAGAAATTATTTCCGTCAAACCAGGCCCAAACAAGGTCTATCCCTTGTAAGGAATTGCCAAAAGTTTAGACTTAGACACATCCACAGACCAAGATTTTAACCATAAAGCTCTGAGCCAGTATGGCAAAACCTGAAATCTTAGCTCCCAGCTTAATAACCTGAAGGGAAGCATCTGTGATAAAGGAGTTGGCCAACTTAAGGGCCTTAATCCTATCCTGGATTTCTTTGAGGGGAGTGTCTGTCCGAATGGAATCAGACAATGCATCAAACCAGTATGCTGCCGCACTAGTGACCGTAGCAATACAAACCGCGGGGTGCCATTGTAAACCCTGGTGTACACACATCTTCTTGAATAACCCCTTTAACTTTTTATCCATAGTATCCTTAAAGGAATAACTATCCTCTATTGGAATAGTAGTTCTCTTAGCTAGCATGGAAATTGCCCCTTCCACCTTGGGTACCGTCTGCCAAAACTCCTTGATAGAATCTGCTATAGGAAACATCTTTTTACATATATGGGATGGAGAAAAAAAGGATACCCGGTCTCTCCCATTCCTTAGCAACGATCTCTGTAGCTCTGTCTGGTATAGGAAATACCTCCACCATAGAGGGCACGTCAAAATACTTGTTTAGTTTACTACTTCTTAGGATCGACTACGACCGTAGTGTCGGAGTCGTCCAGGGTAGCTAAAACCTCCTTAAAGTGAAAGTAAATCCTAGCGTTTTACAAACGCTAGGATTTACTATTGAAACAAATAAAGGACACTTTCATTCATGAAGTATAAGATACTTAATTTAAAAAGCTCCTTTATTTGATTCAATCGATTGCCGCTCTTAGCTCCTACAGCAGAGCACGGCTAAAAAAATTTTTTGGCTAAGAGGTGACGTTTTCACCTCTTAGCCAATAGCAGTGCGGTAAATCCGGCTCCAATGGGCGCCAAGCTGGATTTACCGCATGGCTATTGGCTAAGAGGTGAAAATGTCACCTCTTAGCCAAAATTTCTTTTAGCCGTGCTCTGCTGTAGGAGCTAAGAGCAGTGATAGATTGAATCAAATAAAGGAGCTTTCTACATGAAGTATCTTATACTTCATGAATGAAAGTGCCCTTTATTTGTTTCAATAGTAAATCCTAGCGTTTGTTAATTAAAGTGAAAGTAAGTCCTAGCGTTTTACAAACGGAGGTGTTCTAGCTTAAACCTGAAGGATACAACTTCAGTATCAGCAGGAGGAATTACACTGAGTCTGAGATTTTACCCTCAGATGCTACCGAATTATCCTCCTCCTCAGGCCTCTGGGAGGGGGCATTTGAAATAGCAACAACTGTGTCAGTAACCTCACTTACTGATTGTTTACTTTTCCTCTTGTGCTTTCCCTGCAGCATGGGAAAAGCAGACAACGTATCAGAAACTGCAGAGGACATGAGAGAAGCGATGTCTTGCAAAGTAACTCCGGATGGAGTAATGGAGGAAGCGCAGGGCACTGGCTGGACACTAAGTTTTGGGACACTTGAGCAGAAAGCTGCCGCATATTTTGAACATTAAATAGAAAATAAATTTAAAAATGACACTTTATTAACATATATGTACACAAAAGGACATGACGGTAGTAAGATGTAGAGGTAGCTACTTAGAGATGGGGATATATACTTCCAAACTCATTAATTCAATATATCCACCAACTACCATTTGACTGCAAAAAGACACACAAAGTAGTAGAAGGATGCCATAGTAGGTGTTAAGAGATGGGAATTGTCACTTCCAAACTCTTGTTCCTAACCAAACTGTCTAACATCTTACTACTACAGTATTAAAAAGAGGGCCTGTGGCTCAGAGGGCATATGTGTTCCTTTAAATAGGGATAGATCTGTATTTCACATTCCAGTCACACTCAAAGCTTACACTTAGCGCTTATCACCATATCAAAGTACAAACAAGCTATGCGCTCAAAGGCGTCCTCCTGCCTGCGTACTGCTTTGATCTAACAAAGTCAGCCGATTTCTAGCTGAGTCCCTATTTTCTATTGTTGTATACATACACACAAACTCGGAATACAAAAGCATTCATATACATCAAACATAGATTTTCTGCTGAGACCGTATCAGTAATCTATGTATCCTACTCGAGCGTGATAGAATACTATCAGAGTCGTATAGTTTAAATGCTATAAACATGCCATGCGTATTAGCATTAATCAACAGTCTCTGCCTAATCCCACCAAGTATCGCTTATGTATTCTTATAGTATCAACAGCGTATATGTAGCAAGCTGCTGTGTCGAGTGCTAAGTGTATGCAACATACACACTGTCTACTGTGGCTACGCCCGCCGACGCGTTTCCGACACTTAGAACGGGACTTCGTCAGGGCATAGGGCCAGCCCAGCGTTAGGCAACGCTTTTTATTTGTTTTCGGTTGTCATAGTAACGCCTCTTGCGGTTTTTATATATAATTTGCGGCGGTATAACTCCGCTTGGCTTATGTTAGTTGTGTTATCTTACAGTAATTTCTATGTACTCATTTCATTTGTCACATTGTTTAATGAAGAAACAGGTAAACATAATCCCAAAAATTCGCCGATTTCATTTTACACGATACAGGACTGCTCTCAATTTGTTATTGGAAAATAGCCTAAAGTTTGATTTACAAGGCTACTTCTTTAAAGTCCGTATTTATGTTTTCACAGAATGGCCAAAAGTGAAACCAAACATAATAGTGACATGATATAAACAATCAGTATATGGGAGTGTGTTGAACAGTTAATGTTACATATGAAAAGGAGAGGGTAAAAAAGAGAGTGCTAGAAAGAACTGAATGTGATCCTTATGCCTGGTGCTTGTCCTCAATATCCCTAATTAACTAGACACCATATTATATATGCTGCTCATTTTGATCTGGTGTCATAACAGCATATTTAGCCAGAGGAACATCCTTAGAAACTTAAAACAATAAACACACTTGTGCCTTCATTATAGGATGGTTTACATCTTATTCCTATAAACCTTCCGCACAACTGTATATATATTTTGCTCATGCTGTATATATATTTCTCATGCTAGAAAGAACTGAATGTGATCCTTATGTCTGGTACTTGTCCTTAATGTCCCTAATGAACTAGGCACCATATTATATATGCTGCTCGTTTTTATCTAGTGTCGTAACAGCATATTTAGCCAGAAGAACATCCTTAGAAACTAGAACAATAAATACACTTGTGCCTTCATTATAGGATGGTTTACATCTTATTCCTATAAAACCTCTGCACAACTGTATATATATCTCATGTATATACCAGAAGATGTCCCACATTCACTAGATAATATTTATATATACTAATTTTATCCATTGATAACAGCACGTTTTGGTCAAAAAGAACATCCTCAGAAAGCATACAATCAATACAATTGTGCCATCAATGGGGGGGGGGGGTTACATCTTCTTCCAATAGACCACCCCCATAATTGTATTATGTATTTCATGTACATTTGAAAGTAGAATCTTTATACTTCTCGTAGTTTATCCAGGCACAGGACTATGTTGGACATTAATGATCTATACTTGTATTATAGTTCCTCTTGATCTTATAGGAAGCACTTGTATGATATTGCCTCATTAAGGCCTCTTGGTGACGTGGATTGTAATTCATGAATCCACCTACACTCTTTCTGTAATAGCATTCTTATAATATCACCTCTTCTTCCTTTCAATTTTATTTGCTCAATTGCAAAAAAGAAAATTTCGTATTTTTGACCCTGATGCACATTGTTCATATGCTGTGCCACAGGTACATTTCTGTTTCATTTTATGTCACCTATATGTTACAAAACCCTGGTACGTAGTTCTCTAGAAGTTTCACCCACATAGATCTTGGGGCATTTGCACATTGCAATATAGATTACTCTTTTCGATCTACAATTCAGAAAATCTTTAATTTCATATTGCTTATTTGTATCCGGATTGGTAAAGATCTTGGTTAAGGTCATGTTTTTGCATGCTTGACATCTGCCACATTTATGGAAGCCTTTTGTTTCCCTCAGCCAATTCCTGGTTGGTTCCTTTGAATAATGGCTCTCCATTAACATGTCTTTCAAATTTTTGGACCTTCTGTATGTTATCACTGGTTTATCAGAGATTATTTCTGTAAGGTCTTCAGCCTCTTGAAGTATGTGCCAGTGTCTTTGAAAGATGTTTTTAATACATACATTTTTATCATCATAGGTCCCTATTATTCTACATATCTGAGATGTACCTTGTTGTTTCTCTATTTTATTAATCAAAAGTGCAGATCTGTCTAGAGCCTTAGCTCTTTGGTATGCTCGTTTCAGGCATCTGCCTGGATATCCTCTTTCCCAAAATCTTTGTCTCAATTCTGCTGCTTCTATGCTGCAGTTTTGTCTGGCTCGCAGATATTGTCCAAACGGAATGCCCATTTTTTGTTTTTTAGGGTGGAAACCTTTCCATTGTAAAATTATATATATATATATATATACACAGGAAGTGCAGAATTATTAGGCAAATGAGTATTTTGACCACATCATCCTCTTTATGCATGTTGTCTTACTCCAAGCTGTATAGGCTCGAAAGCCTACTACCAATTAAGCATATTAGGTGATGTGCATCTCTGTAATGAGAAGGGGTGTGGTCTAATGACATCAACACCCTATATCAGGTGTGCATAATTATTAGGCAACTTCCTTTCCTTTGGCAAAATGGGTCAAAAGAAGGACTTGACAGGCTCAGAAAAGTCAAAAATAGTGAGATATCTTGCAGAGGGATGCAGCACTCTTAAAATTGCAAAGCTTCTGAAGCGTGATCATCGAACAATCAAGCGTTTCATTCAAAATAGTCAACAGGGTCGCAAGAAGCGTGTGGAAAAACCAAGGCGCAAAATAACTGCCCATGAACTGAGAAAAGTCAAGCGTGCAGCTGCCAAGATGCCACTTGCCACCAGTTTGGCCATATTTCAGAGCTGCAACATCACTGGAGTGCCCAAAAGCACAAGGTGTGCAATACTCAGAGACATGGCCAAGGTAAGAAAGGCTGAAAGACGACCACCACTGAACAAGACACACAAGCTGAAACGTCAAGACTGGGCCAAGAAATATCTCAAGACTGATTTTTCTAAGGTTTTATGGACTGATGAAATGAGAGCGAGTCTTGATGGGCCAGATGGATGGGCCCGTGGCTGGATTGGTAAAGGGCAGAGAGCTACAGTCCGACTCAGACGCCAGCAAGGTGGAGGTGGAGTACTGGTTTGGGCTGGTATCATCAAAGATGAGCTTGTGGGGCCTTTTCGGGTTGAGGATGGAGTCAAGCTCAACTCCCAGTCCTACTGCCAGTTTCTGGAAGACACCTTCTTCAAGCAGTGGTACAGGAAGAAGTCTGCATCCTTCAAGAAAAACATGATTTTCATGCAGGACAATGCTCCATCACATGCGTCCAAGTACTCCACAGCGTGGCTGGCAAGAAAGGGTATAAAAGAAGAAAATCTAATGACATGGCCTCCTTGTTCACCTGATCTGAACCCCATTGAGAACCTGTGGTCCATCATCAAATGTGAGATTTACAAGGAGGGAAAACAGTACACCTCTCTGAACAGTGTCTGGGAGGCTGTGGTTGCTGCTGCACGCAATGTTGATGGTGAACAGATCAAAACACTGACAGAATCCATGGATGGCAGGCTTTTGAGTGTCCTTGCAAAGAAAGGTGGCTATATTGGTCACTGATTTTTTTTTGTTTTGTTTTTGAATGTCAGAAATGTATATTTGTGAATGTTGAGATGTTATATTGGTTTCACTGGTAAAAATAAATAATTGAAATGGGTATATATTTGTTTTTTGTTAAGTTGCCTAATAATTATGCACAGTAATAGTCACCTGCACACACAGATATCCCTCTAAAATAGCTATAACTAAAAACAAACTAAAAACTACTTCCAAAACTATTCAGCTTTGATATTAATGAGTTTTTTGGGTTCATTGAGAACATGGTTGTTCAATAATAAAATGAATCCTCAAAAATACAACTTGCCTAATAATTCTGCACTCACTATATATATATATATATATATATATTTTTTTTTTGAACATTGTCAGAAGACTCCTGAACAGCATCCACCCTAGACAATGTTGGCTCAGAAAAAACAAAATTTATGTCCACGGATTCATCCTAACTTGTGGGATATTGTCCTTCCTGACAGGAAGTAGGAAAGAGAGCACCACAGCATAGCTGTCTATATAACTCCCCCCTTAACTCCACCCCCCAGTCATTCGACCGAAGGCCAAGGAAGAAAAGGAGAAACTATAAGGTGCAGAGGTGACTGAAGCTTACATAAAAAATACTATCTGTCTTGAATATACAGGGCGGGCCGTAGACTTGGTACATCGCAAGAGAAAGAAATTTATCAGGTAAGCATAAATTGTTTTCTTTTGCAAGATGTACAGAGTCCACGGATTCATCCTAACTTGTGGGATACCAATATGAAGTGAAGACCAAGTCGCAGCCTTACAAATCTGTTAAACAGAAGCATTTTTAAAAGCCCATGTGGAAGCCACCGCTCTAGTGGAGTGAGCTGTAATTCTTTCAGGAGGCTGCTGTCCAGCAGTCTCATAAGCCAAACGGATGATGCTTTACAGCCAAAAGGAAAGAGGTAGCCGTAGCCTTTTGACCTCTACGCTTCCCAGCATAGACAACAAAGAAGAAGATTGGCGAAAATCTTTGGTTGCCTGCAAATAAAACTTCAAGGCACGAACCACGTCCAAGTTGTGCAACAGACGTTCCTTCTTAGAAGAAGGATTAGGACACAGAGAAGGAACAACAATTTCCTGATTGATATTCCTGTTAGAAACAACCTTAGGGAGGAACCCAGGTTTGGTACGCAAAACCACCTTATCAGCATGGAAAACAAGATAAGGCGAGTCGCATTGTAAAGCAGATAGCTCAGAAACTCTTCGAGCTGAAGAGATAGCAACTAGAAACAGAACTTTCCAAGATAGAAGCTTAATATCTATGGAATGCATGGGTTCAAACGGAACCCCTTGAAGAACATTAACTAAATTTAAACTCCATGGCGGAGCAACAGGTTTAAACACAGGCTTGATTCTAACTAAAGCCTGACAGAACGACTGAACGTCTGGAACATCTGCCAGACACTTGTGCAATAGAATTGATAAAGCAGATATCTGTCCCTTTAGGGAACTAGCTGATAGCCCCTTCTCCAATCCTTCTTGGAGAAAAGGACAAAATCCTAGGAATCCTGATCTTACTCCATGAGTAGCCTTTGGATTAGCACCAAAAAAAGATATTTACACCATATCTTATGATAGATTTTCCTGGTGACAGGCTTTCGAGCCTGAATCAAGGTATCTATGACCGACTCAGAGAAACCCTGCTTTGATAAAATCAAGCGTTCAATCTCCAAGCAGTCAGTTGCAGTTTAACGCCTCTTCCTGCTTACAGCCAGCATAGAGAATGACTGGGGGTGGAGTTAAGGGGGGAGCTATATAGACAGCTCTGCTGTGGTGTTTTCTTTGCTACTTCCTGTCAGGAAGGACAATATCCCACAAGTTAGGATGAATCCGTGGACTCGGTTACATCTTGCAAAAACAGAATTTATGTTTACCTGATAAATTACTTTCTCCAACGGTGTGTCCGGTCCACGGCGTCATCCTTACTTGTGGGATATTCTCTTCCCCAACAGGAAATGGCAAAGAGCCCAGCAAAGCTGGTCACATGATCCCTCCTAGGCTCCGCCTTCCCCAGTCATTCGACCGACGTAAAGGAGGAATATTTGCATAGGAGAAACCATATGATACCGTGGTGACTGTAGTTAAAGAAAATAAATTATCAGACCTGATTAAAAAACCAGGGCGGGCCGTGGACCGGACACACCGTTGGAGAAAGTAATTTATCAGGTAAACAAATTCTGTTTTCTCCAACATAGGTGTGTCCGGTCCACGGCGTCATCCTTACTTGTGGGAACCAATACCAAAGCTTTAGGACACGGATGAAGGGAGGGAGCAAATCAGGTCACCTAGATGGAAGGCACCACGGCTTGCAAAACCTTTCTCCCAAAAATAGCCTCAGAAGAAGCAAAAGTATCAAACTTGTAAAAGTGTGCAGTGAAGACCAAGTCGCTGCCTTACATATCTGATCAACAGAAGCCTCGTTCTTGAAGGCCCATGTGGAAGCCACAGCCCTAGTGGAATGAGCTGTGATTCTTTCAGGAGGCTGCCGTCCGGCAGTCTCATAAGCCAATCTGATGATGCCTTTAATCCAAAAAGAGAGAGAGGTAGAAGTTGCTTTTTGACCTCTCCTTTTACCAGAATAAACAACAAACAAGGAAGATGTTTGTCTAAAATCCTTTGTAGCATCTAAATAGAATTTTAGAGCACGAACAACATCCAAATTGTGCAACAAACGTTCCTTCTTTGAAACTGGATTCGGACACAAAGAAGGCACGACTATCTCCTGGTTAATGTTTTTGTTAGAAACAACTTTCGGAAGGAAACCAGGTTTAGTACGTAAAACCACCTTATCTGCATGGAACACCAGATAAGGAGAACACTGCAGAGCAGATAATTCTGAAACTCTTCTAGCAGAAGAAATTGCAACCAAAAACAAAACTTTCCAAGATAATAACTTAATATCAACGGAATGTAAGGGTTCAAACGGAACCCCCTGAAGAACTGAAAGAACTAAATTGAGACTCCAAGGAGGAGTCAAAGGTTTGTAAACAGGCTTGATTCTAACCAGAGCCTGAACAAAGGCTTGAACATCTGGCACAGCTGCCAGCTTTTTGTGAAGTAACACAGACAAGGCAGAAATCTGTCCCTTCAAGGAACTAGCGGATAATCCTTTCTCCAAACCTTCTTGAAGAAAGGATAGAATCTTAGGAATTTTTACCTTGTCCCAAGGGAAGCCTTTAGATTCACACCAACAGATATATTTTTTCCATATTTTGTGGTAAATTTTTCTAGTTACAGGCTTTCTGGCCTGAACAAGAGTATCAATGACAGAATCTGAGAACCCTCACTTTGATAAGATCAAGCGTTCAATCTCCAAGCAGTCAGTTGGAGTGAGACCAGATTCGGATGTTCGAACGGACCTTGAACAAGAAGGTCTCGTCTCAAAGGTAGCTTCCATGGTGGAGCCGATGACATATTCACCAGGTCTGCATACCAAGTCCTGCGTGGCCACGCAGGAGCTATCAAGATCACCGATGTCCTCTCCTGATTGATCCTGGCTACCAGCCTGGGGATGAGAGGAAACGGCGGGAATACATAAGCTAGTTTGAAGGTCCAAGGTGCTACTAGTGCATCTACTAGAGTCGCCTTGGGATCCCTGGATCTGGACCCGTAGCAAGGAACCTTGAAGTTCTGACGAGAGGCCATCAGATCCATGTCTGGAATGCCCCACAATTGAGTAATTTGGGCAAAGATTTCCGGATGGAGTTCCCACTCCCCCGGATGAAATGTCTGACGACTCAGAAAATCCGCTTCCCAATTTTCCACTCCTGGGATGTGGATTGCAGACAAGTGGCAGGAGTGAGTCTCCGCCCATTGAATGATTTTGGTCACTTCTTCCATCGCCAGGGAACTCCTTGTTCCCCCCTGATGGTTGATGTACGCAACAGTCATGTTGTCTGATTGAAACCGTATGAACTTGGCCTTTGCTAGCTGAGGCCAAGCCTTGAGAGCATTGAATATCGCTCTCAGTTCCAGAATATTTATCGGAAGAAGAGATTCTTCCCGAGACCAAAGACCCTGAGCTTTCAGGGGTCCCCAGACCGCGCCCCATCCCACCAGACTGGCGTCGGTCGTGACAATGACCCACTCTGGTCTGCGGAAGCTCATCCCCTGTGACAGGTTGTCCAGGGACAGCCACCAACGGAGTGAATCTCTGGTCCTCTGATCTACTTGTATCGTCGGAGACAAGTCTGTATAGTCCCCATTCCACTGACTGAGCATGCACAGTTGTAATGGTCTTAGATGAATTCGCGCAAAAGGAACTATGTCCATTGCCGCTACCATCAAACCTATTACTTCCATGCACTGCGCTATGGAAGGAAGAGGAACAGAATGAAGTATTTGACAAGAGTTTAGAAGTTTTGATTTTCTGGCCTCTGTCAGAAAAATCCTCATTTCTAAGGAGTCTATTATTGTTCCCAAGAAGGGAACCCTTGTTGACGGAGATAGAGAACTTTTTTCTACGTTCACTTTCCACCCGTGAGATCTGAGAAAGGCCAGGACAATGTCCGTGTGAGCCTTTGCTTGAGGAAGGGACGACGCTTGAATCAGAATGTCGTCCAAGTAAGGTACTACTGCAATGCCCCTTGGTCTTAGCACCGCTAGAAGGGACCCTAGTACCTTTGTGAAAATCCTTGGAGCAGTGGCTAATCCGAACGGAAGTGCCACAAACTGGTAATGCTTGTCCAGGAATGCGAACCTTAGGAACCGATGATGTTCCTTGTGGATAGGAATATGTAGATACGCATCCTTTAAATCCACCGTGGTCATGAATTGACCTTCCTGGATGGAAGGAAGAATTGTTCGAATGGTTTCCATTTTGAACGATGGAACCTTGAGAAACTTGTTTAGGATCTTGAGATCTAAGATTGGTCTGAATGTTCCCTCTTTTTTGGGAACTACGAACAGATTGGAGTAGAACCCCATCCCTTGTTCTCCTAATGGAACAGGATGAATCACTCCCATTTTTAACAGGTCTTCTACACAATGTAAGAATGCCTGTTTTTTTATGTGGTCTGAAGACAATTGAGACCTGTGGAACCTCCCCCTTGGGGGAAGCCCCTTGAATTCCAGAAGATAACCTTGGGAGACTATTTCTAGTGCCCAAGGATCCAGAACATCTCTTGCCCAAGCCTGAGCGAAGAGAGAGAGTCTGCCCCCCACCAGATCCGGTCCCGGATCGGGGGCCAACATCTCATGCTGTCTTGGTAGCAGTGGCAGGTTTCTGGGCCTGCTTTCCTTTGTTCCAGCCTTGCATTGGTCTCCAGGCTGGCTTGGCTTGAGAAGTATTACCCTCTTGCTTAGAGGACGTAGCACTTGGGGCTGGTCCGTTTCTGCGAAAGGGACGAAAATTAGGTTTATTTTTGGCCTTGAAAGACCTATCCTGAGGAAGGGCATGGCCCTTGCCCCCAGTGATATCAGAGATAATCTCTTTCAAGTCAGGGCCAAACAGCGTTTTCCCCTTGAAAGGAATGTTAAGCAATTTGTTCTTGGAAGACGCATCCGCTGACCAAGATTTTAACCAAAGCGATCTGCGCGCCACAATAGCAAAACCAGAATTTTTCGCCGCTAACCTAGCCAATTGCAAAGTGGCGTCTAGGGTGAAAGAATTAGCCAATTTGAGAGCATGAATTCTGTCCATAATCTCCTCATAAGAAGAATTATTATTGAGCGCCTTTTCTAGCTCATCGAACCAGAAACACGCTGCTGTAGTGACAGGAACAATGCATGAAATTGGTTGTAGAAGGTAACCTTGCTGAATAAACATCTTTTTAAGCAAACCTAATTTTTTATCCATAGGATCTTTGAAAGCACAACTATCTTCTATGGGTATAGTGGTGCGTTTGTTTAGAGTAGAAACCGCCCCCTCGACCTTAGGGACTGTCTGCCATAAGTCCTTTCTGGGGTCGACCATAGGAACAATCTTTTAAATATGGGGGGGAGGGACGAAAGGTATACCGGGCCTTTCCCATTCTTTATTTACAATGTCCGCCACCCGCTTGGGTATAGGAAAAGCTTCGGGGGGCCCCGGGACCTCTAGGAACTTGTCCATTTTACATAGTTTCTCTGGAATGACCAAATTCTCACAATCATCCAGAGTGGATAACACCTCCTTAAGCAGAGCGCGGAGATGTTCCAATTTAAATTTAAATGTAATCACATCAGGTTCAGCTTGTTGAGAAATTTTCCCTGAATCTGAAATTTCTCCCTCAGACAAAACCTCCCTGGCCCCCTCAGACTGGTGTAGGGGCCCTTCAGAACCAATATCATCAGCGTCCTCATGCTCTTCAGTATTTTCTAAAACAGAGCAGTCGCGCTTTCGCTGATAAGTGGGCATTTTGGCTAAAATGTTTTTGATAGAATTATCCATTACAGCCGTTAATTGTTGCATAGTAAGGAGTATTGGCGCGCTAGATGTACTAGGGGCCTCCTGTGTGGGCAAGACTGGTGTAGACGAAGGAGGGGATGATGCAGTACCATGCTTACTCCCCTCACTTGAGGAATCATCTTGGGCATCATTTTCTCTAAATTTTGTGTCACATAAATCACATCTATTTAAATGAGAAGGAACCTTGGCTTCCCCACATTCAGAACACAGTCTATCTGGTAGTTCAGACATGTTAAACAGGCAAAAACTTGATAACAAAGTACAAAAAACGTTTTAAAATAAACCGTTACTGTCACTTTAAATTTTAAACTGAACACACTTTATTACTGCAATTGCGAAAAAGTATGAAGGAATTGTTCAAAATTCACCAAAATTTCTCCACAGTGTCTTAAAGCCTTAAAAGTATTGCACACCAAATTTGGAAGCTTTAACCCTTAAAATAACGGAACCGGAGCCGTTTTTCTATTTAACCCCTTTACAGTCCCTGGTATCTGCTTTGCTGAGACCCAACCAAGCCCAAAGGGGAATACGATACCAAATGACGCCTTCAGAAAGTCTTTTCTATGTATCAGAGCTCCTCACACATGCATCTGCATGTCATGCTTCTCAAAAACAAGTGCGCAATAGAAGCGCGAAAATGAGACTCTGCCTATGATTAGGGAAAGCCCCTAGAGAATAAGGTGTCCAATACAGTGCCTGACGGTTATTTTACATAATTCCCAAGATTAAAATAATTCCTCAAGGCTATGGAGTATAAAATATGTTTATATATAAATCGATTTAGCCCAGAAAATGTCTACAGTCTTAAAAAGCCCTTGTGAAGCCCTTTTATTTTTTTCTTTCTGTAATAAAAATGGCTTACCGGATCCCATAGGGAAAATGACAGCTTCCAGCATTACATCGTCTTGTTAGAATGTGTCATACCTCAAGCAGCAAAAGTCTGCTCACTGTTCCCCCAACTGAAGTTAATTCCTCTCAACAGTCCTGTGTGGAAACAGCCATCGATTTTAGTAACGGTTGCTAAAATCATTTTCCTCTTACAAACAGAAATCTTCATCTCTTTTCTGTTTCAGAGTAAATAGTACATACCAGCACTATTTTAAAATAACAAACTCTTGATTGAATAATAAAAACTACAGTTAAACACTAAAAAACTCTAAGCCATCTCCGTGGAGATGTTGCCTGTACAACGGCAAAGAGAATGACTGGGGAAGGCGGAGCCTAGGAGGGATCATGTGACCAGCTTTGCTGGGCTCTTTGCCATTTCCTGTTGGGGAAGAGAATATCCCACAAGTAAGGATGACGCCGTGGACCGGACACACCTATGTTGGAGAAAGAAAAGTCTATCCCTATAATGTAAAGTTCTCTCAAAACATGAGGAAAAGAAAGGGATTGGTGATTCAACATTATCATCAAAACATAAACATGTAACATCTTACAGGGCCTCTTGGTCCATCTTTATTCACCACAAAAACTGAACAAACAGAAATTTATATTTTATTAAAAAAATACCTCACAAATTTTTTTTTACTGTTCATTTAAATCTTTAGAAATAAAATGCTTTATTTTTCAGCAAGAAAATAAAATAAGTAGAAATTAAATACTCCGGAAACCTTTACACCTCGGCTTAACTTTGCTGAGGTGCTTACATGCCTGACTAACACCGGAGTTTATAGGCTGTTAGATGATCCGGACTCAATCTATTAATTCTGTCAGATGAAGTCCGTAAAATGACCAAAAACTGAGACGAAGTCTTCCGTGTCACAGAACACAGGAACTATGAGGGGGAAGTGTGCAACAAATTTTGGCGCTTCTGTTAGCCCCGCTCATCGTGGGCATTACAAGAAAAAAGTCAAGCTAAAAACACCACATCTGAGCTTGCTCCTCGTCCCCAGTGCCTGCTATTACTGCCCATAATAAATACTCTCCAAGTCATAAGAGAATCCTTTTATGTCCCAAACTTATATAATTTATATTAAATTTCCATCTTTTATTTTGAATGACGATCCCAGAATTATACCCCACAAGTTCCCATTGCTCTAAAGCCACCACTGCTCTACTGAAGAGACTGATATGGACTACGGCTACACCCTAGAACAAAGCAGCACAATCTTGCACCACTTAAAAAATAATAAAATCTTGCTTGAAGAATCTTTTCCAACACCTAACTTTACCACTTCCTTCGTAGGCAAAGAGAATGACTGGGGTTGGAGGGAAGGGAGGTGATATTTAACAGCTTTGGTGTGGTGTTCTTTGCCGCCTCCTGCAGGGCAGGAGTGATATTCCCAATAGTAATTTAAAAGCAGTTTAACTGTCAGTGTTGATTATTCTGGTGGAAAACAGACTGGTTTACTATGTTGGCAGTGCTTAAAATGCTTTTTAGTGTATTCATAGCAAATGGTTTTATCTATTTAACTTTTTACCAAACTTGTTTGTGAATAAATTGTAGATCTTGCATTGTGCATTGAACATACTGTTTTGTGTATGTTTTACTAGTTTGTTAAATTACATTGTTTAAAAGAAAAAACGATTTTTCACTTGACATGATAGAGGCACAATACATACATATAAAAACACACAAAATATGCCCGATTACAGTTATGCAACACACACTTTCTGATAGGTTCATATTAATCTTTGATTACTGGCTGATGGATTATTGCAGTATTACACATAAAAAATAAAAATGTTTCCAAATCTATTACTTTAACCACAGGGATGCAAATGCCAAGGTTTTTATAACCTTTAAATACTTCAACAGGATTAGCAATACACAGTTGTGATCACTGTCCATTGGTCCAAATCCAATGTAATGAATTTACATTTCATTACAAAGTGTACAACTAGATAGTTGAATGCCTGGCATTTTGTTGACTTTAAAAGAATACATTTATTGGAGTCAATCCTATTTTACTCAACATACTGAGCATACAGTTTAACTGTAGTAACCACAGCTGTGGCTTAATTAACGACCTCAATAAATCCTACTTAAAAATCAGAGACAGGAAGAGAATTATGCAAATGTCTCAACCACCATCTACATTTAATTCTTCAGAATGAACAGAGGACACCAAGTGAGTGAACTTTTCTTCCATTTACAAATTATTTTATTTCGGAAATATTATGAAATCATAATCATTGTACATTATCTAGACAAATACATTTAAAAAGGGACATACATACACAAAAATATATATTTAAAATTAATTAAGTTTTTTTTTTTACATGTGTACAAAATATTAACCACTTGCAGCTAAACTAAAATGTTTGCTCAAGTTGAGCAACTTTAACAGATATAAGAAACCTATATGTACAGGCAATTATGTACAACAATTCACAGTAACTAATATGTAGTATCTTTTACACTTTGCAGCTAGAGAGGATGTCTTCCACTAGCCTCTTGTACACCCAAGCATCACCCTTAAGTCTTTGTCTTCTGATACCAACAACTTCAGGTTTGCTCAGCTGGCATACCTCTAGCTCAAACTGCATTGTCACCTTTCCAAAATCCGACTGTGTTCTGCACTTTAACTTATACCTGCAGAAATTAATACAGAAATAATTATTAGAATAATTGAAAAATAAGCACAATAAAATGCACAGATTATACCTGCAAGGTATTGGTTTATAGCTTTGCAAATACACTTTTCGAACCATAAAGAACATGCTTAAGGCATGTATACTACCACAACTTAGACAAACTTAATGAATATTATGTTTTCATATGAAAAAGGGTTGCTAGATGCAAATTGCTTACCCCTTTTGTACATAGTCCACGTTCTTCTTTGGAAGGATTTTAGTTATCTCATTCAGTAACTGATCCGGGTTCAGAATATTTGTAGTTGTGACATTGTAATGAGCCTGAGGAATAAGCATACAAAAGCATAAGCATACATTTTTTTGGATATACTGAATAGCAAAGCGGGAAAGTGTAAGGCAATTCACCCGTAATTTCCTGGGGCCATCTCTTGTGTAACCCTTTCTTTTGCTTGGAGTAAGCATTGTAATCATTTTATCTAGGCCTCTTTCAAGGCTTCCAAAAACCTTTGTTCCTTTTTTCTTCTGAGCACTATCTATATGTGCTTGGTTCAAGTCTAAATCCACAGAGCGGCATCTACATTTATAAACACACACAACAAAAAGGAAAAACATAAAGGGAGTTTAAAGCATTCCACAATGATACTTACACTTGATTTAGTTGGCATGCAGCGCCATCTACTGGTTTTATACTTCAACACATTGTTAATATCAACATGCTATATATAGATAGATATATATATATATAAATAATAAAGTGGTATAAAACAATCATTTAACATGATATATCAATAAATCATATTGTAAAATATAGCAAATTAATGACAAAATTACCACAAGCTTTAACATTACATTACAGATGGCATCTTACTACTCAGATGTAACATGCATTGCACACATCTTGGGTTTATTACGCAAAAATAAAACGGATTGTCTCTCTCAATATAATAAAACATCGTTTAGAAGTAGCTACTGTGTACACACACCAGAACTTAATTACTAGAAACCGCTACTTCAGGAGAAGCAAAAACAATAATTGTAGATTTTTTTTATAAAAAGCATGCAAGAAAGACCAAGTAGATGTCTTGCAAATTTGATCAACAGATGCCTAATTCTTAATAGCCCAGGAGGTAGCCACTGACCTAGTAGAATGGGCAGTGAAGACTGTCCCACCTCCAAGAAAGCCTTTACGAATTAAAAGCTTTAACCCAAGAGGCTAACAAAACTGCTATTGCATTCTGAACATTTCTAAAACTGAAAAAAAAATATTGTAGTATATCTACTAAGGATTATAAGTATTGCTTATAATCCTTAGTAGACTGCAAATAAAACTTGAGAGATCTGATAACATCCATGTTATGGAGAAGCCTCTACTTAGAATTTGGACAAAAAAAAATGTTATGCTTACTAGATATATTAATTTCTTCTACAATATGACGAGTCCACGGATTTCATCCTTACTTGTGGGATTTATCCTCCTGCTAACAGGAAGTGGCAAAGAGCACCACAGCAGAGTTGTACATATAGCTCCTCCCTTCCCTCCACCTCCAGTCATTCGACCGAAGTTAGGAAGAGAAAGGAAAAGCCAAACGTGCAGAGGTGACTGAAGTTTATAAAAAATAAAATTTAAATCTGTCTTAAAAATGACAGGGTGGGCCGTAGACTCTTTAGCCAAAAAGAAAGGGAGGTAGCCGTAGCTTTCTGACCCCTACGCTTTCGAGAAAAAACAATGAATAATGAAGATGATTGACGGAAATTCTTAGTCGGCTGCAAGTAAAACTTCAGGGCACGGACCACGTCCAGGTTATGCAACATACGCTCCTTCTTAGAAGAAGGGTTAGGACATAATGAACGAACAACAATTTCCTGATTAATATTCTTTATTAGAAACAACCTTAGGAAGGAAACCAGGTTTGGTACGTAAAAACACCTGATCAGAATGGAAGATAAGGCGAATCACATTGTAACGCTGAAAGCTCAGAAACTCTACGAGCAAAAGAAATAGCAACCAAAAACAAAACTTTCCAAGATAACTTAATATCTATGGAATGCATGGGTTCAAACGGAACTCCTTGAAGAACATTAACTAAATTCAAACTCCAGGGTGGAGCAATAAGGTCTAAACACAGGCTTAATTCTGGTAAGAGCCTGACAAAAAGACTGAACGTCTGGAACATCTGCCAAACATTTGTGTAGGAAAATTGACAAAGCAGAAATTTGTCCCTTTAAGGAACTCGCTGATGATCCTTCTTGGAGAAAAGACAGAATCCTGGGAATCCTAACCTTACTCCATGAGTAGCTCTTGGATTCACACCAAAAAATATATTTATGCCATATCTTATGTTAAATCTTTCTGGCAACATGCTTACGTGCCTGAATCAAAGTATCAATGACCGAATCAGAGAAACCCTGCTTAGATAAAATCAAGCGTTCAATCTCCAAGCAGTCAGCTGCAGAGAAATTAGATTTGGATGTTGGAAAGGACCTTGAATGAGAAGGTCCTGTCTCACTGGAAGTTTCCACGGAGGCAGAGAGGACATGTCCACTAGATCTGCATACCAAGTCCTGTATGGCCACGCAGGTGCAATTAGAATTACCGAAGCTCTCTCCTGTTTGATCCGAGCAATCACCTGGGGATGGAGAGGAAACGGTGGAAACACATAAGCTAGGTTGAACGACCAAGGCACTGCCAAGGCATCTATCAGTTTGACCTGAGGATCCCTCGACCTGGATCCGTATCTTGGGAGCTTGGCGTTCTGTCGAGACGCCATCAGATCCAATTCCGGTCTGCCCCATCGAAGAATCAGTGAGGCAAATACCTCCGGGTTGAGTTCCCACTCCCCCGGATGAAAAGCCTGTGTCGGCTTAAAAAAATCTGCTTCCCAGTTGTCCACTCCTGGGATGTAGATTGCTGACCGATAACAGGAGTGGGCCTCCGCCCATCGAATTATCTTGGATACTTCTGTCATCGCTAAGGAACTCCTTGTTCCTCCCTGATTGATGTAAGCCACAGTCGTGATGTTGTCCGACTAGAATCTGATTAATTTTGCCGAAGCCAACTGAGGCCATGCTTGAAGCGCATTGAATATTGCTCTCAATTCCAGAATATTGATTGGAAGTAGAGACTCCACCTGAGTCCATACACCCTGAGCCTTCAGGGAATTCCAGACTGCACCCCAGCCCAGTAGACTGGCGTCCGTTGTCACTATCACCCACGAGGTTCTGCAAACACACATCCCTTGGGATAGATGATCCGGCAACTACCACCAAAGAAGAGAGTTTCTGGTCTCTTGATCCAGATTTATCGGAGCCGATAAATTTGCATAGTCCCCATTCCACTGCCCGAGTATGCACAGTTGCAGTGGTCTGAGATGAAACCGAGCAAACTGAATGATGTCCATTGCTGCCACCATCAATCCAATTACCTCTATACACAGCCACTGATGGCCGAGGATTCTACTGAAGGGCTTGGCATGTATTTAGAATTTTTGACTTTCTGACCTCCGTCAGAAAAATCTTCATGGCTATAGAGTCTATCAGAGTTCCCAAGAAGGGAACCTTTGCCTAAGGAATTAGTGAACTTTTTTGTAGATTCACCTTCCATCCGTGAGTTCTCAGAAAGGACAACACTGTGTCTGTATGAGACTTTGTTAGATAAGTCGACGCCTGAATCAAAATATCGTCCAGATAAGGCGCCACTCTGAGAAACTTGTTTAGACTCTTGAGATCTAAAATAGGTCTGAACGTTCCCTCTTGTTTGGGAACCACGAAAAGATTTGAGTAAAACCCCTGTCCCTGTTCTAGTCTTGGAACGGGACGAATCACTCCTACAACGTAAGAACGCCTCTCTTTATCTCGTCTACAGATAATCGTGAAAGAAGAAATCTCCCTCTTGGGAGAAAACTTTTGAATTCTAGTTGATACCCGTGGGTCACGATTTCCAGTGCCCAGGGGTCCTGAACATCTCTTGCCCAAGCCGGGCAAAGAAAGAAAGTCTGCCCCCTACTAGATCCGGTCCCAGATCGGGGGCAGCCCCTTCATTCTGTCTTGGTAGCAGCAGCGGGCTTGGGTCTCCAGACGGACTTGGCCTGAGCAAAACTCCCTTCCTGCTTTGTGGAGGAAGCGGAAGAAGAGGGTACTCCTTTAAAGTTCCGAAAGGAACGAAAATTTTGTTTACCCCTCATCTTAACAGACTTAGAGTGTGACCTTTACCTCCAGTAATGTCAGAAATGATTTCCTTTAACTCAGGTCCAAAGAGGGTCTTACCCTTGAAAGGAATAGCCAAGAGCTTTGACTAAGATGACATCAGCAGACCACGATTTTAGCCATAGCGCTCTTCGCGCTAAAATTGCAAATCCTGCATTTTTAGCCGCCAACTTAGCAATTTGAAAGGCGGCATATGTGATAAAAGAATTAGCTAGCTTGAGAGCCTTAATTCTATCTAAAATATCCTCTAATGGGGTCTCAATTTTGAGAGACTCTTCTAAGGCATCAAACCAGAAAGCTGCTGCCGAAGTAACTGGAACAATGCAGGCTGTCTGTTGTAAAAGGAAACCCTGATGAATAAATAACTTCTTTAGAAGACCCTCTAATTTCTTATCCATAGGGTCTTTGAAAGCACAGCTGTCCTCAATAGGAATAGTTGTACGTTTAGCCAGGGTAGATATAGCTCCCTCCACCTTAGGGACAGTCTGCCAAGAGTCCCGAATGGTGTCTGATATGGGATACATTTTCTTAAAATTAGGAGGAGAGAATGGTATACCCGGTCTGTCCCGCTCCTTCTTGATAATCTCCGAGATTCTCTTGGGAACCGGAAAAACATCAGTGAACGTGGGAACTTCTAGATATTTGTCCATCTTACACAATTTCTCTGGTGGTACCATAATAGGGTCCCAGTCATCCAGAGTCGCTAAGACCTCCCTAAGTAACAGGCGGAGGTGTTCCAGCTTAAATTTAAAGGACATGACGTCCAAATCTGTCTAAGGTAACACACTTCCTGATTCCGAAAGTTCTCCCTCAGACAACAATTCCCTGACCCCCAACTCAGATCTCTGTGAGGGTACATCGGAAATAGCCAAAGCATCAGAGGACTCAGTATTCACATTTATTCCTGTCCTACTGCGTTTGCCCTGTAACACTGGTAACTTAGATAATACCTCTAAGGGTAGTTGACATAACTGCAGCCATCTCCTGCAGAGTAAATGAATTAGACGCGGTTGAGGAACTCTGCGTCGCTTGGGTGGGCGTTAAAAGGTTGTGAACTTGGGGAGAATTTGGCGGCATATCCTGATTCTCTTCAGAATGAGAATCGTCCTTAGGCACACTGTCTTTACATAAAAACATAATTTATGCTTACCTGATAAATTTATTTCTCTTGTAGTATAGTCAGTCCACGGGTCATCCATTACTTATGGAATATATCTCTTCCTAACAGGAAGCTGCAAGAGGATCACCCAAGCAGAGCTGCTATATAGCTCCTCCCCTCACATGTCATATTCAGTCATTCGACCAAAACCAGACGAGAAAGGAGAAACCATAGGGTGCAGTGGTGACTGGAGTTTAATTAAAATTTAGATCTGCCTTAAAGACAGGGCGGGCCGTGGACTGACTACACTACAAGAGAAATAAATTTATCAGGTAAGCATAAATTATGTTTTCTCTTGTTAAGTGTAGTCAGTCCACGGGTCATCCATTACTTATGGAATACCAATACCAAAGCTAAAGTACACGGATGAAGGGAGGGACAAGGCAGGAACATTAAACAGAAGGAACCACTGCCTGAAGTACCTTTCTCCCAAAAATAGCCTCCGAAGAAGCAAAAGTGTCAAATTTGTAAAATTTTGAAAAAGTGTGAAATGAAGACCAAGTTGCAGCCTTGCAAATCTGTTCAACAGAGGCCTCATTTTTAAAGGCCCAGGTGGAAGCCACAGCTCTAGTAGAATGAGCTGTAATCCTTTCAGGAGGCTGCAGTCCAGCAGTCTCATAGGCTAAACGTTTTATGCTACGAAGCCAAAAAGAGAGAGAGGTAGCCGAAGCCTTTTGACCTCTTCTCTGTCCAGAGTAAACGACAAACAGGGAAGAAGTTTGACGAAAATCTTTAGTTGCCTGCAAATAGAACTTCAGGGCACGGACTACTTCCAGATTATGCAAAAGTCGTTCCTTCTTTGAAGAAGGGTTAGGACACAGTGATGGAACAACAATCTCTTGATTGATATTCCTGTTAGTAACTACCTTAGGTAAGAACCCAGGTTTAGTACGCAGAACTACCTTGTCTGAATGAAAAATCAGATAAGGAGAATCACAATGTAAGGCAGATAACTCAGAGACTCTTCGAGCCGAGGAAATAGCCATCAAAAACAGAACCTTCCAGGATAACAGCTTGATATCAATGGAATGAAGGGGTTCAAATGGAACGCCTTGAAGAACGTTAAGAACTAAGTTTAAGCTCCACGGCGGAGCAACAGTCTTAAACACAGGCTTAATCCTAGCTAAAGCCTGACAAAAAGCCTGAACGTCTGGAACTTCAGCCAGACGTTTGTGTAAGAGAATAGACAGAGCAGAAATCTGTCCCTTTAACGAACTAGCAGATAAGCCCTTTTCTAAACCCTCTTGTAGAAAGGACAATATCCTAGGAATCCTAACCTTACTCCATGAGTAACACTTGGATTCGCACCAATATAAATATTTACGCCATATCTTATGGTAAATTTTTCTGGTAACAGGCTTCCTAGCCTGTATTAAGGTATCAATAACCGACTCCGAGAAGCCACGCTTTGATAGAATCAAGCGTTCAATCTCCATGCAGTCAGCCTCAGAGAAATTAGATTTGGATGGTTGAAAGGACCCTGAATTAGAAGGTCCTGTCTCAGAGGCAGAGACCACGGTGGACAGGACGACATGTCCACTAGGTCTGCATACCAGGTCCTGCGTGGCAACGCAGGCGCTATCAGAATCACCAAAGCTCTCTCCTGTTTGATCTTGGCAATCAAACGAGGAAGCATCGGAAATGGTGGAAACACATAAGCCATGTTGAAGACCCAAGGGGCTGTCAGAGCATCTATCAGCACCGCTCCCGGGTCCCTGGACCTGGATCCGTAACAAGGAAGCTTGGCGTTCTGGCGAGACGCCATGAGATCCAGATCTGGTTTGCCCCAACGATGAATCAGTTGAGCAAAGACCTCCGGATGAAGTTCCCACTCCCCCGGATGAAAAGTCTGGTGACTTAGAAAATCCGCCTCCCAGTTCTCCACGCCTGGGATGTAAATCGCTGACAGGTGGCAAGAGTGAGACTCTGCCCAGCGAATTATCTTTGAGACTTCCAACATCGCTAGGGAACTTCTGGTTCCCCCTTGATGGTTGATGTAAGCCACAGTCGTGATGTTGTCCGACTGAAATCTGATGAACCTCAGAGTTGCTAACTGAGGCCAAGCTAGGAGAGCATTGAATATTGCTCTTAATTCCAGAATATTTATTGGGAGGAGTTTCTCCTCCTGAGTCCATAATCCCTGAGCCTTCAGGGAGTTCCAGACTGCGCCCCAGCCTAGAAGGCTGGCGTCTGTTGTTACAATCGTCCAATCTGGCCTGCGAAAGGTCATCCCCTTGGACAGATGTGGCCGAGAAAGCCACCATAGAAGAGAATCTCTGGTCTCTTGATCCAGATTTAGTAGGGGGGACAAATCTGAGTAATCCCCGTTCCACTGACTTAGCATGCACAATTGCAGCGGTCTGAGATGCAGGCGCGCAAATGGTACTATGTCCATTGCCGCTACCATTAAGCCGATTACTTCCATGCACTGAGCTACTGACGGGTGTGGAATGGAATGAAGGACACGGCAAGCATTTAGAAGTTTTGATAACCTGGCCTCTGTCAGGAAAATTTTCATCTCTACAGAATCTATAAGAGTCCCTAGAAAGGGAACCCTTGTAAGTGGTGATAGAGAACTCTTTTCCACGTTCACCTTCCACCCATGCGACCTCAGAAATGCCAGAACTATCTCTGTATGAGACTTGGCAGTTTGAAAACTTGACGCTTGTATCAGAATGTCGTCTAGGTACGGAGTCACCGCTATGCCTCGCGGTCTTAGTACCGCCAGAAGTGAGCCCAGAACTTTTGTAAAGATTCTTGGAGCCGTAGCTAATCCGAAGGGAAGATCTACAAACTGGTAATGCCCGTCTAGGAAAGCAAATCTTAGGTACCGATAATGATCCTTGTGAATCGGTATGTGAAGGTAGGCATCCTTTAAGTTCACTGTGGTCATGTACTGACCCTCTTCATCATGGGAAGGATGGTTCGAATAGTTTCCATTTTGAATGATGGAACTCTTAGGAATTTGTTTAGGATTTTTAAGTCCAAGATTGGTCTGAAGGTTCCCTCTTTCTTGGGAACCACAAATAGATTTGAATAGAATCCTTGCCCGTGTTCCGTCCGCGGAACTGGGTGGATCACCCCCATTAGTAAGAGGTCTTGTACACAGCGTAGAAACGCCTCTTTCTTTATTTGGTTTGCTGATAACCTTGAAAGATGAAATCTCCCTCGTGGAGGAGAAGTTTTGAAGTCCAGGAGATATCCCTGAGATATGATCTCCAACGCCCAGGGATCCTGGACATCTCTTGCCCAAGCCTGGGCGAAGAGAGAAAGTCTGCCCCCCACTAGATCCGTTTCCGGATAGGGGGCCCTCTCTTCATGCTGTCTTAGGGGCAGCAGCAGGTTTCTTGGCCTGCTTGCCCTTGTTCCAGGACTGGTTAACTTTCCAGCCCTGCCTGTAACGAGCAACAGCTCCTTCCTGTTTTGGAGCGGAGGAAGTTGATGCTGCTCCTGCCTTGAAGTTACTAAAGGCACGAAAATTAGACTGTTTGGCCTTTGATTTGGCCCTGTCCTGAGGTAGAGCATGGCCCTTACCTCCCGTAATGTCAGCTATAATTTCTTTCAAGCCGGGCCCGAATAAGGTCTGCCCTTTGAAAGGAATATTAAGCAATTTAGATATAGAAGTCACGTCAGCTGATCAGGATTTAAGCCATAGCGCTCTGCGCGCTTGGATGGCGAATCCGGAGTTCTTAGCCGTAAGTTTGGTTAAATGTACGACAGCATCAGAAACAAATGCGTTAGCTAGCTTAAGTGCTTTAAGCTTGTTCATAATTTCATCCAATGGAGCTGTGCGAATGGCCTCTTCCAGAGACTCAAACCAGAATGCCGCCGCAGCAGTGACAGGCGCAATGCATGTAAGGGGCTGTAAGATAAAACCTTGTTGAACAAACATTTTCTTAAGGTAACCCTCTAATTTCTTATCCATTGGATCTGAAAAGGCACAACTATCCTCCACCGGGATAGTGGTACGCTTAGCTAAAGTAGAAACTGCTCCCTCCACCTTAGGGACCGTCTGCCATAAGTCTCGTGTGGTGGCGTCTATAGGAAACATTTTCCAAAATATGGGAGGAGGGGAAAAAGGCACACCAGGTCTATCCCACTCTTTGCTAATAATCTCTGTAAGCCTTTTAGGTATAGGAAACACGTCAGTACACACCGGTACCGCATAGTATCTATCCAACCTACATAATTTTTCTGGAATTGCAACCGTGTTACAATCATTCAGAGCCGCTAATACCTCCCCTAGCGATATGCGGAGGTTCTCAAGCTTAAATTTAAAATTAGAAATCTCTGAATCCAGTCTCCCTGGATCAGATCCGTCACCCACAGAATGAAGCTCTCCGTCTTCATGTTCTGCAAACTGTGACGCAGTATCTGTCCTTAACCCAGAGCTATCGCGCTTGCTTCTTAATTCTGGCAATTTAGATAATACTTCTGTCATAACAGTAGCCATGTCTTGCAAAGTGATTTGTAAGGGCCTCCCTGATGTACTTGGCGCCACAAAATCACGCACCTCCTGAGCGGGAGGCGAAGGTACTGACACGTGAGGAGAGTTAGTCGGCATAACTTCCCCCTCGTTGTCTGGTGATAATTTCTTTACATGTAAAGATTGACTTTTATTTAAAGTAACATCAATGCAATTAGTACACAAATTTCTATTGGGCTCCACATTGGCCTTTAAACATAGTGAAAAAAGAGATTCATCTGTGTCAGACATGTTTAAACAGACTAGCAATGAGACTAGCAAGCTTGGAAATACTTTTCTAAATAAATTTACAAGCAATATAAAAAACGGAAGCACAAAAAGCCGTCACAGTTGAAATAACAATGAACCAAAATAGTTATAGCAACCAATTTTTCACAGTAAATGTATTAAGTTAGCAAAGGATTGCACCCACCAGCAAATGGATGATTAACCCCTTAATACCCAAAAACGGATAACAATTTAATAATTAACGTTTTTATCACAGTCAAAACACACTGTCACAGGTCTGCTGTGACTGATTACCTCCCTCAAAATGAATTTTGAAGACCCCTGAGCTCTCTAGAGACGATCTGGATCATGGAGGATGAAGTAGACAGATTGTGACTGAATTTTTACTGCGCAAAAAAGCGCTAAAATAGGCCCCTCCCACTCATATTACAGTGGGGAAGCTCAGATAACTGTTTATATGCAGAAAACAAAGATGGCCATGTGGTAAAAATCATGCCCCAATAAGTTTTATCACCAAGTACCTCACAAAAAACGATTAACATGCCAGTAAACGTTTTAAACATACATTTGAAAAGTTATGAAGTGTTATTAATAAGCCTGCTACCAGTCGCTTTTACTGCAGTTAAGGCTCATACATTATTTCAGTATTAACAGTATTTTCAGAGTCAATTCCATTCCTTAGAAAAATACATTCAGTGTACACACACTCATCAGCCTAATACCAGTTGCTATCACTGCATTTAAGGCTGAACTTATGTTACATTGGTATCAGCAGTATTTTCTCAGTCAATTCCATTCCTCAGAAAAATAATTTACTGCACATACCTCATTTGCAGGGGGGCCCTGCATGCTATTCCCCTTTTCTGAAGTTACCTCACTCCTCAGATGAGAACAGCCAGTGGATCTTAGTTACGTCTGCTAAGATCATAGAAAACGCAGGCAGATTCTTCTTCTAATGCTGCCTGAGAACAAACAGCACACTCCGGTGCCATTTAAAATAAACTTTTGATTGAAGAAATAAACTAAGTTAAAAAACACCACAGACCTCTCACAGCGAGTTAGGCTGCAAGAGAATGACTGAATATGACATGTGAGGGGAGGAGCTATATAGCAGCTCTGCTTGGGTGATCCTCTTGCAGCTTCCTGTTAGGAAGAGATATATTCCATAAGTAATGGATGACCCGTGGACTGACTACACTTAACAAGAGAAATATGCTTTTTACATTGAAAGGCCCTTTCAGTACAAGAGGTACACAAAGTAAGAGGGGGTTCCACAATGGCCTCTAAACACATAGAACAAGGAGTTTCCTCAAGTTCAGACATGTTAAACAGACTAGCAATAGCCACAATAGTCATTCTTAACCTTATTTATTGACTCAAATTTTTTTAGAAAAAAAAAAAAAAAAATGTACTGCACCTTTAAATAATAAAAGCGCAACAATTTTCTGCATTGCCCAAAAACATTTTTTTAGCTCTAAAAAATTACACTGAACAGTTCAAATTTGCCAAAAATTATTGCAGCATTTGAGAAAAAGCTAAATCATCTTTTAAAGAATCTTTTTATTCTGAAAAACAAAATTTATGCTTACCTGATAAATTTCTCTCTTTTGCGATGTACCGAGTCCACGGATTCATCCTAACTTGTGGGATATTGTCCTTCCTGACAGAAAGTAGAAAAGAGAGCACCACAGCAGAGCTGTCTATATAGCTCCCCCCTTAACTCCACCCCCCAGTCATTCGACCGAAGGCCTAGGAAGAAAAGGAGAAACTATAAGGTGCAGAGGTGACTGAAGTTTACATAAAAAAAAAATACTATCTGTCTTGAATAGACAGGGCGGGCCGTGGACTCGGTACATCGCAAAAGAAAGAAATTTATCAAGTAAGCATAAATTTTGTTTCTTTTGCATGATGTACCGAGTCCACGGATTCATCCTAACTTGTGGGATACCAATACCAAAGCTTTAGGACACGGATGAAGGGAGGGACAAGACAGGAACCTAAACGGAAGGCACCACTGCTTGCAAAACCTCTCTCCCAAAAATAGCCTCCGAAGAAGCAAAAGTATCAAATTTATAAAATTTTGAAAAGGCATGAAGCGACGACCAAGTCGCAGCCTTACAAATCTGTTCAACAGAAGCATCATTTTTAAAAGCCCATGTGGAAGCTACCGCTCTAGTAGAATGAGCTGTAATCCTTTCAGGAGGTTGCTGTCCAGCAGTCTCATAAGCCAAACGGATGATGCTTTTCAGCCAAAAGGAAAGAAGTCGCCGTAGCCTTTTGACCCCTACGCTTTCCAGAATAGACAACAAAGAAGATGTTTTCCGAAAATCTTTGGTTGCCTGCAAATAAAATTTCAAAGCACGAACCACGTCCAAGTTGTGCAACAGACGTTCCTTCTTACAAGAAGGATAAGGACACAGAGAAGGAACAACAATTTCTTGAATAATATTCCTGTTAGTAACAACCTTAGGTAGGAACCCAGGCTTTGTACGCAAGACCACCTTATCAGCATGGAACACAAGATCAGGAGAGTCACATTGTAATGCAGATAGTTCAGAAACTCTTCGAACTGAAGAGATAGCAACTAGGAACAAAACTTTCCAAGATAAAAGCTTAATATCTATGGAATGCATGGGTTCAAAACGGAACCCCCTGAAGAACTCTAAGAACTAAATTTAGACTCCATGGCGGAGCAATAGGTTTAAACACAGGCTTAATTCTAACTAAAGCCTGACAAAAAGCCCGAAAGTCTGGAACATCTGCCAGATGCTTGTGCAACAAAATAGACATAGCAGATATCTGTCCCTTTAGGGAACTAGCTGATAATCCTTTCTCCAATCCCTCTTGGAGAAAAGACAAAATCCTAGGAATCCTGATTTTACTCCAGGAGAAGCCTTTGGATTTGCACCAAAAAAGATATTTACGCCATATCTTATGATAAATTTTCCTGGTAACAGGCTTTCGAGCCTGAATCAAGGTTTCAATCTCCAAGCAGTCCGTTGCAGAGAAATTAGATTTGGATGCTTGAATGGACCTTGAATCAGAAGGTCCTGTCTCAATGGCAGAGACCATGGTGGAAGGGATGACATGTCCACCCGGTCAGCATACCAAGTCCTGCGTGGCCACGCAGGCGCGATCAAAATAACCGATGCTCTCTCCTGTTTGATTCTGCCAATCAGACGTGGAAGGAGAGGGAAAAGTGGAAACACATAAGCCAGGTTGAACGGCCAGGTTGAACGACCAGGGTACTGCTAGAGCATCTATCAGTACAGCCTGAGGATCCCTTGACCTGGAGCCGTAACGAGGAAGTTTGGCGTTCTAACGAGACGCCATCAGATCCAACTCTGGTGTGCCCCATAGCCGAACCAGCTGAGCAAACACCTCCGGATGGAGTTCCCACTCTCCCGGATGAAAAGTCTGACGACTTAGAAAATCTGCCTCCCAGTTCTCTACACCTGGGATATAGATCGCTGACAGATGGCAAGAGTGAGCCTCTGCCCATTGGATTATCCTTGAGACCTCTATCGCTAAGGAATTCTTTGTTCCGCCCTGATTGATATAAGCCACAGTCGTGATGTTGTCCGACTGAACCCTGATGAATCTGGCCGAAGCCAGCTGAGGCCATGCCTGGAGAGCATTGAATATCGCTCTTAATTCCAGAATATTTATCGGTAGGAGAGCCTCTTCCCGAGTCCACAAACCCTGAGCTTTCAGGGAATTCCAGACTGCACCCCAGCACAGAAGGCTGTCGTCTGTCGTCACTATAACCCATTCTGGCCTGCGGAAACATTCCCTGGGACAGATGATCCTGTAACAACCACCAAAGAAGAGAGTCTCTGGTCTCTTAATCCAGATTTATCTGAGGAGATAAATCTGCATAATCCCCATTCCACTGATTGAGCATGCATAGTTGCAGTGGTCTGAGATGCAAGCGAGCAAACTGAACTATGTCCATTGCCGCTACCATTAGTCCGATTACCTCCATACACTGAGCCACTGACGGCCGAGGAATGGAATGAAGAGCTCAGCAGGTGGACAAAATCTTTGATTTCCTGACCTCCGTCAGAAATATTTTCATGTCCACCGAGTCTATCAGAGTCCCTAGAAATGAAACTCTTGTGAGGGGGGAAAGAGAATTCTTTTTTTTATGTTCACTTTCCACCCGTGAGACCTTAGAAAGGCCAACACTAAGTCCGTGTGAGACTTGGCTAATTGGAAGGACGACGCTTGAATTAGAATGTCGTCTAGATAAGGCGCCACTACTATGCCCCGTGGCCTTAGAACCGCCAGAAGGGACCCTAGCACCTTCGTGAAGATTCGCGGCACAGTGGCCAACCCGAAAGGAAGAGCCACAAACTGATAATGCTTGTCCAGAAAGGCGAACCCGAGGAACTGGTGATGATCTTTGTGGATAGGAATGTGCAGATACGCATCCTTTAAGTCCACGGTGGTCATATATTGACCCTCCTGGATCGATGGTAAGATAGTCCGAATGGTCTCCATCTTGTAAAGATGGAATTCTTAGGAATTGGTTTAGGATCTTGAGATCCAGAATTGGTCTGAAGGGTCCCTCCTTTTTGGGAACTATAAACAGATTGGAGTAGAACCCCTGCCCCTGTTCTGCTTTTGGAACTGGGCAGATCACTCTCATGGTAAAAAAGTCTTCTACACAGCGTAAGAATGCCTCTTTTTGTCGGGTTTACAAACAATTGAGAAAGATGGAACCTCCCCCTTGGAGGGAATCCTTGAAATCTAGAAGGTATCCCTGGGTTACAATTTCTACTGCTCAGGAATCCTGAACGTCTCTTGCCCAGGCCTGAGCAAAGAGAGAGAGTTTGCCCCCTACTAGATCCGGTCCCGGATTGGGGGCTACCCCTTCATGCTGACTTAGTGGCAGCAGCAGGCTTTTTGGCCTGTTTACCCTTGTTCCAAGCCTGATTAGGTCTCCAGGTTGGCTTGGATTCAGCAAAGTTCCCCTCTTGCTTTGCAGCAGGGGAAGAGGTAGAGGGACAACTCGAAGTTTCGAAAGGAACGAAAATTATTTTGTTTGGTCCTTGTCTTATTTGACTTATCCTGAGGGCAGGTATGACCCTTCCCTCCAGTAATGTCTATAATGATCTCTTTCAATGCAGGCCCGAATAGGGTCTTACCTTTGAAAGGGATGGACAAAAGCTTAGATTTAGATGAAACATCAGCTGACCAGGACTTAAGCCATAACGCTCTACGTGCTAAAATGG